>NW_026606064.1:26205000-26460000 GCF_029834395.1 Sorex fumeus | reverse complement strand
ACTGGGAACTCTTTGGCTCTGTTGCAGCAACATGGGAAGATGCCGTCATTGACAACATTGATGAGGAATACGATCGAATGATTCAGCACCTCCATGATTGTGCAAGGAATGCCAAGAGAGAGATAACCACAAAAAACCGTCTTTCTTCGAACACTCTTGAACTTATTCGCCAACGTGGCGTGGCACGTGCCTCAGGCAACCACAAGCAAACGTCCGAACTGGCAAAACAGTGCAGAAAAGCCATCAAGGATGACCTCAAAAACAGGAGAGCAGCAGTACTGGTAGATGCAGCAGAAGCTGGGAAAAACATTCGTAATGCCCGCCTGTCCTTCACCAACTACAAAACCAAGATGACTGCCCTCCGACATCATGATGGATCTATCACATCTTCCAGAAGGGCAATGGAGAAGATTATTCATGAATTCTACTCAGATCTCTTTAATAGCCACATCCACTTGCCCACATACCACATACCACATGATGGATATGTCGTTCCCAATGTTCTCCCTTCCGAAATCCAACATGCCATCTCGTCGGTAAAGAAACAAAAAGCACCTGGCCCAGACAAGATCAGACCTGAACACCTGAAGAACTTACCATCAGTACTCATCAATACATTAGCTCGACTCTTCACACGCTACCTGTCTGAATGCAAGGTTCCATCCCAATGGAAAACCAGCAAGACTGTACTACTATACAAGAAAGGAGACATCCACGACATTGGCAACTATCGCCCAATCTGCCTATTGTCTGTCATCTACAAACTATTCACTCGAGTCATCCTGAATAGGATTAGCAGAACACTAGATGAAGGACAACCATGTGAACAAGCTGGATTCCGAAAAGGATTCAGTACCATCGACCATATCCACACAATAACCAAGCTCATTGAGGTATCTCGGGAGTTCAAGATGCCGCTCTGTCTAACGTTCATTGATTTAAAGAAGGCCTTTGATTCTGTTGAGACGGAAGCGTCATGGAAGCCCTAGCCAATCAGGGCGTACAAACTCAATACATCAGGATCCTTCGTGAGCTCTATTGCGGATTCACTACCAAGATCTCACCATTCTACAAAGAAGTAATCATCCATATCAAGAGAGGGGTTCGGCAGGGTGATACCATTTCACCAAAACTCTTCAGTGCCACCCTCGAGAACATCATGCGACGACTAGAATGGGAAAACATGGGAGTGAAGATAGATGGTCGGCAACTACACCACCTCCGCTTTGCTGATGACATCGTTCTAATAACAACAAACATCAGCCAAGCGGCACAAATGCTTGCGGACTTTGACCGTGAGTGTGGAAAGGTTGGACTACAGCTGAATCTTACGAAGACAATGTTTATGAGAAACAGCCTTGTTCCTGACGCTCCATTCGCTCTCAACGGAACCACCATCTCCGAATGCAACAGTTATATATACTTAGGTCGAGAAATCAACATGATGAATGACCTGGCACCTGAGTTACGCAGGAGGAAGAGAGCGGCTTGGAATGCCTTCAAGAGCATTGAAGAAATAACTAAAAGGACAAAGAACCTCCAACTACGAGCACATCTCTTTGATTCCACTATTCTTCCTGCATTAACATATGCCTCAGAGACCTGGACCCTACGAAAACAGGATGAGAACACTATTCGGGTCTCTCAAAGAGGAATCGAAAGAACTATGCTTGGAATATCACGATTCACTCAAATGAGAGAATCCGGAGTTCTGATCTTCGTCAACGCTCAAGAATCAGAGACGCTGTCTCATTTGCCAAGACATCAAAAATCAGATGGGCTGGACATGTAATGAGGTTTACAGACAACCGCTGGACTAGAGCCATTACTGATTGGATTCCACGAGACATCAAAAGATCACGTGGACGCCCACCTATAAGATGGTCAGACTTCTTCGTCAAGACCCTAAATGATCGGTTTGAGGCTCTACATGTTCCTAAAACGAACAGATACCATTGGGCTACGCTAGCACGCAACCGGGATGAATGGAGACGTTACTGGCACCCGCTCGAATAAATCGATGAATAACGGGGATTAAGTGATTAAGTGATTAAGAATTTCATGATTACTACTTAGGCTAGCAAATGAACAGATAATTTTCATCTCTTTAAACTCATGTTGTTCCCTTATTTATTTAATTTCTCATTCCTCAACTGGTATTAGTATTTGGCAAGTCTTTCACTGTTTCTCAGTCTCTGGATTTATGGATAGGCCAAGCAACAGAATAACTCCTCTAGCGAGTTTCAATTGAACTTGTTTCTATGGATCATTAAGCACATTGGCATTACATTTATAACCATTTTCTGCCTTGTTGATTTCCATCTTCCTCATTTGCCAATTAATAACAAATATAAAGAGAACTCAGCTGATACTACTCACAGAGACCAACTCTCTTCTTGGTGCCAGAGATTAAAGCTTTTATCAAGAAAACCTAAAATCTGAAATAGAACAGTAATAACAATTCATTCATCTTTCTGGACTGGAAAACTATGCCAGTAGGATAGAATCACAGATTTGTCAAATTAAATTTGCATTAGACCCCATTAACCTTCTCTATAAAGAGTCTTCTAAGCATTTATTTCTCAATTTCGGTACTATTTTCATTTGGGGCTGGATTATTCTTTGTTATGAGAACAGCATTTTTCTTTAGGCTGTTCAGCAATATTCTATTCCTTTATTCACTAGATGTCAATAACACCACCTGACTTTTGCGGCAATTATTTAAATTGTCTCCAAACATTGATAAATGTCTTCCTAACCAAAGTCACCCTAATTGAGACATACTATTTGTTCTCATCAAGACATACTTGTATATTTTCCTGGGATGAAATTCTTTCTTTTCAGTGATAAGGAAACTAAAGCTATTCCCCACCCCCATCCCCCCAAAAAATGAGTTCATAGGTAACCAGTATTTGATAAACATTTACTGGTTGTCATGATAATTTACATATAGTGAAGGGCTTATTATGAAAGTAGTCTCACCATTCTTTTATAAATGAAGAATAGGAACCAGATATTGTCTCAAACTCATACCACCAAGTTGCTTTGCTAGGACTTATAAGTGTAAAATACAAATTTTATATATTTTTTTAAAGAACCATGACTGACAACGTTCACAATAAAGTTTTAGGCATACAGTGTTTCATTCATCACTGTTAAAATGCAAGTTTTAATTCAGTACAAATATCTTTTAACAATTTCAGAATAAGTACTAATATTTTTTTAACATTTACAAATCACATGAAGGATTTGTAAAAGTTTGTGTTGAAACTTCTACTATCTGAAATGAAAAGCAGTTCTAATGGATTCAGAGAAAGGAAATACTTCAGTTGCCCTTAAGTTCGAGCAAGAAAATATTGAGTTCCCTGCAGTAATAACACAAGTATTGCATTTCAGTGGTTACTATCTCCTGCTCTTTCTCTCATTGTTTTCTCTTTTGCTTTCTCTCCCTCTTTCTCTACTACCTCCCATTGTCTCTCTCTCTCTAGGCTTGAATTATTGTTATCATCTTTCCCATATTTCCTATTAATTTTTATTTCTGTACGAATCCCCAGTGCTTTTCTCTGCCTAATGGCACTACCCACGAATTTCTATTAGTATACTATTAACACATTTAATAATGTCATAGTTTCTTATTCGTCAAATATATTTAAGAATGGGGAAATACCTAACACATATCTAATTTATTTCAAAGGCATACATGCTTAATGTTAAATAACTTTCACAATCACGATGACGATCACGACCATCCTGTTATTCGTCGATTGCCTCGAGTAGGCCCCAGTAACGTCTCCTTTATCCTAGCCCTGAGATTTTTTAAAAAGTGTCATATTCAAGGCTCTTTCTGAGTTAGGAGAATGAGGCCCATCATTGTTACTGGTATTTGGCATATTGGGTACACCATGGGGAGTTTGCCAGACTCTGCCGTGTGGGCAGGTTACATTCAGTAGCCAGCCAGTTTGTCCAAAGTGGGAATGAGAAGGTAAGATGTCATGAATGCGGCCGCACACTTCCGGGAGCTGGATTTTATAGTCCCTGAGCCTTGGCTGTTGATGGAATTACATGGCGCCAGGGGGCCAGTTGGTGGGTGTGACCCCTGCCTAATGAAATTTGGAGGATCTGGGTGGAGGATGCTCAGCTCCGATCTGGGCAGGCTTGGAGATCTCAGTCCAGGGACCCGCATGCCTTTGTTCCTCTGCTGGTACCTTCATGCGTGTGGAGAGTGGTCTCAGCCTGGTGGTGGCTGGTTCTGGAGGTCTTCAGCTGCCGGATCCCTGGTAAGGGCGGGGAGGGAAACTCAACCTGCTCCTCTCCAAGGGCCCCTTGCGAGGATAGCCAGGCACAGGGGCAGGAGACTCTGTGCTGTTCTCTTCCGGGAGCTGGATTTATAACTTTATATTTGTCTTTTAAATGATTATGTATTTTATACCAAATTTTCAGTAATTAAAGAATGTTTTGGAACAGTTTTGAAAATTGATCACTTCACTTGATCACTTGACTTCCCGTTAATCATCCATTTGCTCAAGCGGCACCAGTAACATCTCCATTTGTCCCTGTCGTGTGCTAGTGTGGCCCAATGGCGTCAGTTCATTCTAGGAACACGAAGAGCCTCAAACTGATCGTTCATGATCTTGATGAAGAAGTCTGACCATCTGGTAGGTGGGCAGCCATGTGGTCTTTTGACATCCCATGGAATCCAGTCGGTAATGGCTCTAGTCCAGCGGTCATCTCTAAATCTCATTACGTGACCAGCCCATCTGATTTTTGACGCCTTGGCAAACAAGACAGGGTCCCTGATTCTTGATCGTCGATGGAGGTCAGAATTCTGGATTCTTTCTCTCATTTGAGTGAAATGTGATATTCCAAGCATAGCTCTTTGAATTCCTCTTTGGGAGACCCGAATAGCATTCTCATCCTGTTTGTGTAGGGCCCAGGTCTCTGAGGCATATGTTAATGCAGGTAGAACAGTGGAATCAAAGAGATGTGCCCGGAACAGGAGGTTCTTCATCCTTTTAGGTATTTCTTCAATGCTCTTGAAGGTGTTCCAAGACATACCAAATTCCACATGATGGATATGTCATTTGAAAAACGAAAATCATTAAATGGTATGGTGATGCTTTAATTTTCTTTCTTATTATATCTTATTATATCTGAGAATTTGAGAGCCTAGACGTGTAGTCCAGAATCTTTGTCACGAAAATCCAGAATCAATTAAATAGCTATGTATCAAGCTGCTCTGACCACCAGAATTATCTAACCCAAAACCACATTGGGTCATCAAAGCAAATTAAATCTATATATGAGTGAAAAAACTAACTTGAGCATGGCTTTTCTTGACTTAGATATTTCTGTCAACAAGTATGTTATTACTGTCACTTTTTGCCCCAGTCACTGTAGAATGGAAACAAAACTTTCTTCATGTGCTTAATATGAATTCTGGGCTATAGGGAGTAATAGACAAATAAAGTGATGCAATTTTATGCCATTCTGGTTTTGAGTTGCTGGTTATCTCCTATCGATAGTGGGAATGTTGCCTAGATGTGACCTATTTCCTTAGGCTCTGCTTTCTAACATTTAATAATGGCAAATAGGATCATCAGAAAAGATCAGATCTAACCTAGTTGAAATGTGGTAAATAATTTATAGAAAATTGTCTATTTTATTTTGGCTGAAAATTTAGAAAATTGCTGGGTCATAGGACAATTCAGTTCACACCACCTTTCCAAGTAAAGCTAATCACTACTTACAGAAATTTCCAAGAAGAGGAAATGAGAAGAAACCTAAAATTCTTTCTACACAAATCTTGACCTCAAGAGGTTAATTTAATTTTTGCCATTAGGTAGAGTGTTATTTAAATTATACTTTTCAAAGTATACTCTATAAAACAATAATTAGTACAAGGTATAAATTGCATATGCATGCACACATACTGTGATGGTTAAATGTTTGTCTGGAGGTTGCTGTGAAGGTTTATTGGGTGTCAATCAGTCAATTATAAATAAAGATTACCCTCAATAATGTGATTTGGTCTCATTTACTCAGTTTAAATCCTCAAGAATAAAAACTAGTTTCCTGAATTAGAAAACATTCTGCCTCAAGACTATAAGAGAAATTTTGCCTGAGTTTCCTGACTGTCTATCTTCCCTGTAGATTTTAGACTTGCCAGTCCCCACAACTGAATAAGCCAATTCCTTAAAATTTCCTTCTCTCATATGTATATGTATATGTGCATATATGCATCTATTATAGATGAGAGTTCATGTATATTAATTCATATTAAATGTATGTACCTATCCCACTTTCTATTTCTTTGAAGAATTTTAACTCATATAGGATATAGACTGCATATTTATACACACACATATATATACACACATACATATATAAGCATTAAAATGAAATAAGTTAAAAAACATTTGGATAAGCCAATATTTATAACTTAAAATATTTCCAAAAGTTGCTATGCATGTCACCATATTGCGTTGTGTATATAGTGTTTCTCAACTTATTTTTACCATGGAATCCTGTTGTTGCGCAGCATTCTATGAAATCTGTGTTCTACAGAAAACATTTTGAGACTTTCAGGAGTGATAGCATGAGGGAATCAGGGAAAGTTTAGAAAAGCTATCATGATAAGTATAATGATATAAAATCACGTTTTTTGATAAGCACTGGTTATCCCCCGGTTGGCCATGATAACAAAATTTACATACCTTTTGGATATTAACAAAAGTCAAAGGAGAAAATAATTAAAACAATATTTTTTAAACAAAATTTTAAACATTATATTAAACAACTACAAATACTTAAGATATTTACCAAAGCTAGAAAACTATCATTACTAAACTTTTGTTTTTATTACACCTAGCAGTGCTTTGATCTTACTCCTGACTATGTACTTAGTGATCACTTCTGGCAGTCTTAGGGGACCATATGAAGTACCAGGGATCAAACCCAGGACAATTGCTTGTAAGACAAATTCCCTACCTAATGTATTATTGCTCTGTCCCTATACGTTCTTTTCTACCATTGTTTCACATCAGAAGCATGCAGAATCAAATTATTATAGCTCTTTACCGAAATCTGTAGTCTCAGAACCAAAGCAATAGTACACAGATAGGACACATAGTTATCCCAGATTCCACACCAGTGTCATTATAGTCTCCTGAGTACCACCATGAGAGATCCTTAAGCACGGAACAAGAAGTAAGGCCTGAGTACCACCAGGGTGGCACCCTGTCCCCCCTGCAATAAAAGTCTAAGGCCTCACTCAATCTATGTTGTTATAAATGGGTGTCAGTTATATCAACGATCACGATCACAATCATCCTGTTCTTCGTGGATTGTAGGCACAAGTAAACGTCTCCTTCGTCCTAGCCCTGAGATTTTAAAAAGTGCCATATTCAAGGCTCTTTCAGGGTTAGGAGAATGAGACCCATCATTGTTACTGGTATTTGGCATAAATTGGGTACACCACGAGGAGTTTGCCAGTTTGTCAGTTATATATATTTAAAATTTTTATAAGTATTCTCCAGTTAGCTATCACTAGAATGATACTGCTTAGACATAAGTATGATCTCATTACTCTGAGAATTGAAATCCTTTATATTCAAGATAGGATTTAAACTTTGAAGAGCAAAGATTTACTAATAAATATATGATGTCATCTCTCTATCCCCTTTCAGCCCTTCCCTCAGATATCCTCACAGCAATTATAAAATTAAATACACCAAATAGAATATGTTATCCTGGAGTTGGCTACATTGTGCTTCTTGCCTGGCATGAAATTATAGCATTACTTGAGCTGCAATTGCTCCATTTAGAGGACAGAGACTTAGAATTTGATGCTTAATTAAAAATATATATGTGATTATTATACTCTACTATCAGCATTCAATTAATCAGGGTCAAGTGCTAACAAAAGTCACATTTCTATTTTCCCCTTATTGTTTTGACATTACATATAAAAATGTGTTAATATTCTGAAAATAGATGGCACACTTATAATGATTGCAATTAAAATAATTACATGTATACTATAATAACATGCTAAGGAAAAAGTGATAATAAGTGCAATAAAAGATTAAATGGTTATTATCTTAGCATTTGAATCTATAAGCCTTTCTGCTACTCAATTTATCAATTATCTCATAAATAATAATTTTCAGAATGGATAGGTAGCACAGGAGGTCAGGCACTTACTTTCCTTGCAGCATCCTTTGAAGTCAGATTCAAAGCCCTGACAACACATAACAATCGTTGAGTGTCACTAAAGGTCACTCCTGAGTGCAGAGCCAGGAATAGGCTCTGAGCACCACCAGATCATGACCCAAAGTCTCTTTAAAAATTCAGTAAAAATAATAAAATAAAAAGTGTTTTCTGGACTAAGCATGGCCCTCTGAGCATTACCCAGTGCAGTTGTGGAGACACCCAGAACACCTCAGAACATAGCTCAGAGCTTAGTTGGGAAGCTCAGGAGACCATTTGTGGTCCTCAGGTGGTCCAGGGCAATCACTGGGACTTAGGTCTAAAGCAGCAGGGCATTCTCCAGCCCTTTCACTGAACCGACATCCAATTGTCTGAGATTAGACATCAAGGTCCTTGGGCCTCTGGAACAAAGTGATAATAATAATGAAGCTAATGATACAGTTATCATTGTTATATGAATTGTTTTCTTATATAGTTATTTAGCTAACTATATAATCTAGCTACATAGTTATTTAAAAATAACTATGCATAAATTAAAAAAATGTAAAATCTGCCTATTTGTGTATTATTGAGAAAGTCAGTACTAACATTTTCTTCACTTATCATTTTGTGCCTATTTTCTGTCAATGTAATCTTTTACATAAAAAAAAAGATACTACTTTTTTTTCTTTTTGCTTTTTGGGTCAAACCTGACGATGCACAGGGGTTACTCCTGGCTCTGCACTCGAGTCACTCCTGGCGGTGCTCAGGGGACCATATGGCATGCTGGGAATTGAACCCAGGTCGGCCGCGTGCAAGGCAAATGCCCTCCCTGCTGTGCTATCTCTCCAGCCCCGATACTACTTTAAACAATAATATAACAAAATTTTTTGAGGCTTCCAATGTTCAGGGGGCTAGCAGTCCCTGGGATTACACAGAGTTCGAGACACTGAGGGTTTTACTCAGTCCCAGCATTATGCCATCTGCTAAGTAGGGCCTCAAGATCTTTAACAAAACAAGGCAATTGCCAAGGGGTTTTATGTTTCTGGGGACTGAACTCAGGCCCATGTTGTACAACACATTAGTCACAGCTCTTTCAGCTATATTTCTGGCTATTATTTTGCAGACTTTTGCTGAAGTATGATAGATCATATTTAGCTCTTTATATCATTACTTATTTTGATTGAATAACTTCAAAATTCATAATAATGCATGATATAGAATTGGAAAAATTTAAATATTTTTTTTCTTTAACTTCCCATTAGGTTTCTCTCTGTTTCATTATTACAGTAAATAAAATGCAATAAGTAGTACTTACTACAACAATAAATTTCTCTCCATATCTTTGCATATTAAAGGGGTCACTTCACCTTTAAGACTGATTCCTATGGGAAATATTTTTGAGTCAAAAGGCACACAAGTTAAAATATATACCAATATATATTAATATTACTATTGCCACATTTGTTCTTCAGCAATGTTGTAACAAATTTCATTTTGATCTGAAAGATGAGGAGAGCCTATTTTCATCTCTATTGCTATCTATCCCTAAGATCTTGTCTGTTCAATCATTTCTAAAATGATTGCTTAACTTTTATATATATATATAATTGATGCAACAGAAGTGAAAAATATTAGTATATTTGGGGTTCACACAGTTAACAACCATACCAATCACATCTACCATCAGAGTGCCAATATCTCTCCACCATCGTTCATAGGAACATTTTACATTTCTTAAAAAAAATCTTAATTATACCCAATTTCCCTTTAGTCTTGTCTTTTTACTATCCTGGTTTTATTTTCTTTAAATGAAAAACAACTGGATAGGAAAATGTTATAGTAAGAAGATCATATACAGATCGCCTACCAAGAAACCTGGAAAGCAGGGGCAGTAAGAGGAAGAAAGAAATCTTGCATAATTTTAGGAAGAAAATGGTCACAAAAAGTATAGAACTAAGCTAATTGATTTTACAATACCAAGACAATTATTTTTAAATAAAGTTTTAGGGAATAATAGGGAGTCATGTTTCTCATGATTTTTTAATTTAGGGTAGACTAAATTACTTCTGATAGATAAAAATTAAATTCACAGTGAGATATAGAGATGATGCTGAGATAAAACATTAGGAGAGAAAATGAGAAAACTGCAGTGTATCCAGGTTTGACTAATAGTCTAGTAGGTGGATCATTCTATAAATAAAAATTTGGATAATTTAAAAATTAAATAAGATAAAGCAATAGTACATCTGCAAGGCCTATAAGACCTATTTAACTAAATAACTTTAGGCTTACATAGGTTTGTGAGACCCATTTAAGTACAGACATTCACATAACCTTGTCAGACATACTCAATTAAAACACCAATACTCAGCTGATATGGGCTCAGGGACAATCACAGCAACAAACACCTGACAATGATGCACCGAGGGTGATGAAACGCAGGGCTGTGTACTTTTTCTTTTTCATTTTTATATTTATACCCCCTTACTTGTTCTCATGCAACTCAATTCTTTCAGGACATGTTCACATGCATATTTCAGTTTTCTCTAGGTCACTGCCAATGAGCCTTTCATTGAATGAATATAAAATTACAACATTCAAATCTTATCACTGTCTTCATGTTTCTCACAGGAAAACAGGATTGTTTCATTTCAACAAAGCATTGTGTGGAAATGAAGCACACACTTCTGAATTCTCTGTACTCTGGAAATAAATATTATATATGAGTTGTTCCTTACCCTTGGGAAATGTACAGAGCTAGAAAGAGCATCTACCCTGTCTATCCAGCTCAGAGTACTGTTTGTCAGTGGAGTGAAAGCAAAACATTTCATTATTTCAGGGGGACATGGTAGCAGCAAAGAATCCTAAGAAAATAGTGTTTTCTTGGAAGGCAAGTACTCCTCTAGCCAAAAGGCTAGTCATTTAAAATGAGATGAAAATAAACAAGTTGAGTGAGAAAGGAGTACCAAGGGACCTGAAGAGGCATCATCACGTTATGTTACATCACTTATATAAAGATAGATCATCTTTTCTGGTGAAACAAGTTGTCACTGAATAGGGACATTAATTAGCAGGAAGAGAAAAATAACATGAGACTGACTTCCAAGGACAGTAGATACAAGGCCCAGGAAGACTGTTCCATAGTTGGAAGTCTGCCTCATGAGCTGAAATAGAAAAGGAACTTTGTGTTTTCTATGTGTGCTCTAATGGAAGACCTCACAGGAAGTTACTGGAGAGAGGGCCTGGAGAAATAGCACAGCAGGTAGGGAGTTTGCCTTCCACATGGCCAACCAGGGTTTGATTCCCAGCATCCCATATGGTCCCCTGAGCACCGCCAGGGGTAATTCCTGAGTGCAGAGCCAGGAGTAACCCCTGTGCATCGTCGGGTGTGACCCAAAGAGCAAAAGAAAAAAAATTGTGCTGGAGTGATAGCATAGTGATAGTCGTTTCACTCAAATGAGAGAAAGAATCCGGAGTTCTGACATCCATCGACAATCAAGAATCAGGGACGCTGTCTCATTTGCCAAGGTGTCGAAAATCAGATGGGCTGGTCACATAATGAGATTTAAAGACGACCGCTGGACTAGAGCTGTTACCGACTGGATTCCACGGATGTCAAAAGACCGCGTGGCCGCCCACCTACCAGATGGTCAGACTTCTTCGTGAAGATTATGAACGATTGGTTTGAGGCCCTTCATGTTCCTGGAGCGAACAGATGCCATTGGGTTACACTAGCACGCGACAGGGACAAATGGAGATGTTACTGGCCCCCGCTCGAGCAAATCGATGACTAACGGGAAGTTAAGTGAAGTTAAGTGATTAAGTGATTAAGTGGAGTGATAGCACAGCAGGTAGGGCGTTTGCCTTGCACACGGCCTACTTGGGTCTGATTCCTCCATCTCTCTCATAGAGGCCAGCAAGCTACCAAGAGTATCCCGCCTGCACGGCAGAGCCTAGCAAGCTCCCCGTGGCATATTCAATATGCCAAAAACAGTAACAAGAAATCTCACAATGGAGACGTTATTGGAGCCTGCTCGAGCAAATCGATGAACAACAGGAGGACAGTGCTACAGTGCTACTGGAGAGAGACACTGAGATGACTTTCTCTAAACTAATGCACCTGGTTTCACATTAATTAACAGGTGGTTAGGAAATAGTGTAATTGTGCCCCTCGCACCCTGGTAACCCTACACAAAAGTTAGAATTAAGTTATTTCTAAATGGCTAGAATTGTCTATATTCATGGAGAAAACTAGTAAAACAGAAGTGTGATTCTAACAAATAATGTATATTTTCCTTTTACAAAGCAAATTCTGCGTGTGATCACTCATTTGTCATTTTATTTCTCAGACTGTACAGCTGAAAATAGTCTGTCATGACTACTCACACTCTTTTGTGATATAGCATAACTGTTTTCATTTTAATTAAAAGGTCATTAGAGGCAATCTGGGGTAGTGGAAAAAGGGAGTGAACATGAACATATCAAGATTGTCCGAACCACAAACATATACTATTTAAATCCACAGTTAACCCATTGCAGTTTGCAAACATTACAATGCAAAAGAAGTCAGAAGGGGAGGAAAATGGCAACTTTTCAAAAGAGTGAATGAATTGATTTTTACATCACTTGCATGAGTGGTTCTCTCCCAAGGGAACAGAGTGGAGGAATGTTAGGAGTCTCTAAGGATTTGAATAATGAATTAAAGTGCACAAGCTTCACAATGTTCAGATTTCTCCTGCTGAATCAGGAAAGCTTGCCCAAAGTATCAGGAAGAAAACTATTCTTTACCTTTGAAACCCAGGGGCTCTCATAATGACATTGCAATAGGGAGCAGGTCCCAAAAGATCAGTGTTGGATGAGACTGAGCTAGGATGATCAGAGGCTTTAGGTGGGTGGGGTTCTGAGCACTTCTCAGCTTGTCATTTTCATTCTTCTAGGGTGTGTGTGGGGGCAAGGGGCTGCAAAATAACAACACTTTAGTGAGTGTAGGCTGTGGGGAGTCAGGGGACAAGAATTCTAATTATTTTCTTACTAGATCCTTTCACTGTAGCATCCTTAGCAGTGCTGCCAACCTATTATTTCCAAAGTGAATGTTATTTTAGTAGAAGTCCAAAGTTAACATTGCACTTGAATTGAAGTTTATGAATTATATTTTTTCTTTAAATATATATATATATATATTTGGACAATAGGAATTGGAAATTGTATTAAAATCCAATCCAATATTGTAGGGGGAAATTAGTGTGAAAAAAATACAACAGAAGCTAATGTAAACGAAAGTATTTAACATTTACTTTTAAAAAAATTAAAGAGCTTTGCCTTGTAGAGTTGGTGAAAGTTGTGGGCAAAAGTTATATGGTTTGCAGAAGAAGGTTACACATTGAGTGGAATGGTGAGCAGAACCAAGTTACTTTCCTTGTCAACAAATATTTCCAGAGTTGTGAGGATGAAACAAATATCTTCTCTCTCCTTCAAAACAAAAAGAACACTGAGTAATTATCCATATCTGAGGCTATGTAAAAGATCACTTCTTAAGTGTCCAAAAGTTAACCAAAAATGATGCCAGAAAAAAAAAGGCATCTCCTTGTAAGACAAAAGACAATGCTGAAATTTGGTCTGGCTCATCTGAGC
Source organism: Sorex fumeus (assembly GCF_029834395.1). NCBI lineage: Eukaryota > Metazoa > Chordata > Mammalia > Eulipotyphla > Soricidae > Sorex > Sorex fumeus. The sequence goes on along the minus strand of NW_026606064.1, from coordinate 26,446,179 downwards.
AAAACCTCTAACTGGATTGCTTGTCTCCTTGTTCAGCTCCCTTGAATGTATGGGCAATAGACTCCTAAATGCTCTTCCTCTAGGTTCTGATGGTAAAACATAAGCAGAAAAATTTAGGATGTTTGAAAACTATTTTGTAATTGTAATTTTCTCACATTAGCCAAGCCAACCTTCCAGTCTACCTTTCCTTCCTCCAAAGCTCTCTAGGTCAGTTATTAGACTGCAGAGAAACTATACATGAGAAAAATACACTTGAAGAATTCCTTAAATATATTAAAATTATTTATGTGTTGATTTGAGTCAAATAACCACTTTTGGGTGAACAACTATGTAAGCCTCTGAACACCTTTCTCTCTGCTTTCGAAATCCAGTTTCTGAGTCCTGACAGGTCCTCATCAATCTCTGTCCACTATGTTTAATGGTGGCAGGTAGAAACAAGGCATTATCTAATACCTGGTCACTGCTTTCAAAGATGAATAGTCAGTCTGGTAAGATAAATTGTGCATATGACTTCCAAAGATAACTCTGATAAAATGAAAGATCTCATAAGAGGATAATCCTGGAGCATATGTAGACAATGTCATAGAAATTTCAAGTATAAAATGTCTTTGAAAAATATATTTGTATTGGTAACAGTACCTCCTCCACTTACAAAATGAACAATATTTGGAATCTGATATTCAACACAGCAGTTAATATTAATAACATTACAATATAACTTTAAATATGCTAAGAGCAAACATTTTATCTAGCCACCAAAGATAACTGAAATAAACATGATAACAATGCAAGTATTCCTTAAGATTGTAGTAATAATCATTGCACAAGTAAATTTAGCAAATCAACACACATATTTTCAATTTACACGATGATGAATTTTATAATTCAATAATAAAAATAAAGAAATGCAAATAAACATACATATGAAAGTTATATGTGCAATTTGAGATAAAATCTAAAACTGACAGGGGATGATCCTGAAGTTTTTCAACATGGTTAATCTCAAAATAGGCAGAGAGGATGAAGAAAGATACTGCATAAATAAAGCATAGTTTAGCCTGCAAAAAAAAAAAACACACTGTCTTTGACTCAATGCATCTTGGAATCCACTTTAAGATGTTATTTAAAATTTTTAAAATATATATATATTTTTTTTAATTTTCACAACTTTGAAAGTCTTGATCTGTCACTCTGTGCAGGATTGCCAAGATTATGCCAAAGTAAAGGGGTCAGGCTTTGCCACCAAATTTTCCCGACTTCTTAAATTATAATGGAATTATAATTTAAATTGCATATAAAATAAAGAATATTATTTCAACTTAGAGCAACATTTTTTCATGAATGCTTGATTATTTTGTTACAAAACTAAATGCTAGCAACATCAACAAGGTTGAGATTAATGAGGATTCTAGATTTAAAATCACCTATATTGTGGCCAAAATTTGGAAAAAAATCTCGAGTGCCCAAGAAAAGATGACTGGTTAAAGAAGCTTTGGACATCTACACAATGAAATACTACGCAGCTGTTAAAAAAAATGAAGTCATGAAATTTACATACAAGTGGCAGCTGTTAGAAAAGATGAAGTCACAAAATTTACATACGAGTGGTTCTACATGGAAAGTATCATGCGAAGTGAAATGAGCCAGAAAGATAAGGACAGAAATAGAAAGACTACATTCATCTGGGGAATATAAAGTAACAGAATGGGAGTTGAACACCCAAGAATATTTGAGATAAGTACCAGAAGGTCTGCTCCAGGGCTTGGAAGTCGGCCTCACATGCTGTGGGGAAAGGCAGCTCACATAGAGAAGGAAACACTAAGTAAAGGATGTTTGGAGGAATCGCTGGAGATGCGATATGCATGCTGAATGTAGACGATAGACCAAACACGATAGCCACTCAATACCTTTTATTGCAAACTACAACACCCTAAAGGAAAGAGTGAGCAAAAGGGAATGCCCTTCCACAGAGGTGGGGTGGGTTGGGGGGCATGGAGTGTGGGGGTGGGAGGGCTACTGGGATCATTGGTGGTGGAGAATGGGCACTGGTGGAGGGATGGGTACTCTATCATTGTATGACTGAAACCCAAGCATGAAAGTTTGTAAGTCTACAGCTATCCTCATGGTGTTTCACTAATAAAAATAAATAAATAAATAAAAATAAATAAATAAATAAAATCACCTGTTTCTGGAAGTCCAGTGGTTTTCACTTATGTTTCTATTAGACTAAGTTTTGGAGACCTATATTTTAGTCAATAACTTCAACATTATTTTCTTCCTCTAAATTTTAAAATATAAGGAAAAACCATAACTAAAGTAATTGTGGAAACAATTAGCAAAGAGAATGATGGTGAACAACTTATTTTGTCAGGAAAATAAAATTGCAACTGAATGTAACACTATCAAATGCTCATTTGGAAGTTGATTTGCTATAATTTCAATTCCAGTGACATTAAGAAACTACAGGGTTGTCAAATAGTCACATGTGAAAAAGTAAGACTCCTAGAGTCAAGTCTATGAACACCAATTCTGGATATTATAAAATGGGTCTACACTCCTACCAATATGAGATTATGAAGAATAAATTACTATTTTTGAAAATAGCATACTGAGTATTAATCTAATCATTCATTTAAGTTAGAAACAAAATAGAATCTTTTAAGTGATTCTCTAAAGCAGTTAAGAAGTTTAATTTATTGTAAATCTGTGTGAGATGTATGATTTTCCTGAATGTAAAATCACAAAATTAAGTGTCCTTAAGATAGTTAAATTGGAGATAAAAAAATAATCTTACAGAACACCAAAAAAATGAATTTTAATATTCATCAACTGTCACTGTCCTCCCGTTGTTCATCGATTTGCTCGAGTGGGCCCAGAAATGTCTCCATTTTTTGATACTTTGTTGTTACTGTGTTTGGCATATTGAATATGTCACGGTAGCTTGCCAGGCTTTGCTGTGCGGGCGAGATTCTCTTGATAGCTTGCCGGGCTCTCCGAGAGGCACGGAGGAATCGAACTCGGGATGGCCATGTTGGCTGCATGCAAGGCAAATAAATGCCCTACCCGCTGTGCTATCGCTCCAGCCCATTCATCAACAAATATTAATTTTAATATTAATGAACAAATAAGTTCATGCAGTTTTGTAGTGGCTATAAAAAAGGTATTCATGCAAAATTATCAAATGAGTAACTGGAATATTTTTGAATTCATGCACTGAAGAATTTTTATTTCAATAATGACCTATGGTTTGCTTATCTAAGTCAGAGGTTTCTGTCCACCTATCTACTTCTTTGTCACATTTTCAGAAGAATACTGATATGTATATAAATATAAATAATAGGTATGAATTTTATTGCAAAACAAGAAAATACATGCAATTTTCTTTTCTACCAGTCAAATTATATTGTTTTAGAGTTCTCCCCAGTAAAATGCGGGGATTCAACTTGAATAATTTGGGACCTCTCTATCTTTCTATAGGAATTTAAGTGCACGAAGGCTAAAATATTAACATGTAGAGGGTGACATTTTAAAATGACGCATATGAGTACAGCAGTTTGTGCTCAGTCATTTCTCAATCATGTGGCTCTTTAGAAATAAGTCTTTAAGCTAAATTTGAGATAACTGCCATAGAAATTCACCTGATTACCTGATGCACTCAGTTGTTCTCTTTCCTGGAGTCCTGGGAATTGCTGCCAATATCCACCACTCTATCTTCTGTCGTTTTTCCAATTTAGGGATAAGTTAAAATTTTCTCCCTGGGATGTAAGTTTCTACCTAGCTATTCAGTGTGATTACTTCTATCTGTCCCCTACTCATCTCCCTTCTTGTTCTTTAGAAATAATATCTTCACTATTAACTTCTTTTATGTATGGCATTGACATGATCTATAGCACAATGGGTAGGGCATTTGGCTTCCACACGGCCAACCAGGGTTTGATTCCTCCATCCCTCTTGCAGAGCCCAGCCAGGTACCAAAAGTATCCCACCAGTACGGCAGAGCCTGGCAAGCTCCTCATGGCATATTCAAAATGCCAAACACAGCAACAAGTCTCACAATAGAGGCATTACTAGGCCCGCTTGAGAAAATTGATGAACAGCGGGAGGACAGTGCTACAGTGCTACAATACTATCTTGAAAAAAGTTTGAAGCAAAAATGTACTCCATTTATGGAGGGCAGGGAAATAGTACAGTGGATTTGGTGTTTGCAACCAACAAAGCTTTATCCCAAGAGCTCCACAAGGAATGATCCCTAAGTTTAGAGCCAGGATTAATCCCTGAACACTGTTTCAGGCATGGAAAAAATAAAAGGATGAGGGAAGGAAAAATTTTATTCTATTTGCTAACATGACACAGGTTATGTATATGCATAAATTAATATCAGCATGCATCAGAATATGCAATGCTTAAAGGGTTGACCTCCAAATTTTATTAAAATTCTCTCTTATCAGGAAAATTGCTTTTACACCAATCAATTAAGAATACCTAATCAACAACACAGTTTAGCTGATCTAGTCTTTTTCAATATTTCCTTTTATCATTTCTCTTCTCTCATTTCCCTGTCAATCAGAAATAGAGCAAGCTATAGTGTAGCATGTTTTTGTTTAAATTACTGCTTTTTCCAATTAATTTTCCAGAATTTTAATTTTAAAAATATACTTTTTGGTGTCAGGTAGAATGTCCCTGTTCAAAGATCATTTGATACTTGATATCGGGTATCTCAAAACGTATGTATAGAAAGTAAGGAAATAGGATTGCTATAGGAGCATTGTACAGTTGCTATAAACAGAAGTTTTAACATGCAACTTGTAGAGTAAGTATAGTCTTTAATCCACAAAGATGTCTAAAATAGAACGTTTCTATAAAGCAACAGCTTGTGTTTTATATTTCTCATCAAAAAAGTTGTCAACATAAATAAAAAAGTAAAGTATATTTTCAAAGAAGGAATTAAATGTTAAAACACAAGAAGCTAAAACTGGAATGATAAAGTATAATACCTTCCAGTTTTTATACTTCCTAAGAATCAGTATATGCATTTCCATGTAGATTTTTTGACATTTATAAAAATAAAGTGGCGGCGTTTTGTTTAAATACCAAGTCACAAGATTATTTTCTTGAGGACATATAAATGTCAAAAATAAATTTAAAGGTGCTGGATGACAGTATAGCAGGTAGCATACTTTCCTTTTATTTGGCCAATCTAGGTTTGATATCAAGCATCCCATATGGTGCCCCAAGACCCAACAACCTAGAACTTACTCCTGAGTCTAGAGCTAGGAGTAATCCCTGTGTTCCACAACATGTGGCCCCAAAACAAAACAAAACAAAACAAAACAAAACAAAAAACGTTTATAGATTTGGAAATTGAGGTATCATAGTTTCAGGGCCATTTGGCACTCAGGATCTCCATTTTGTCCCCCAGGACCAGACTCTCCCCTCACCTCGCTAAGTGTGAGGCCACTATGCAGCCACCCATTTCTTCACATCTTCACATCTCACTGTGCACATACAAAGGCATCCTGTCTAGTCACCTAGCCACATAGAAATGCAGGAGAAACACCTCAAAACTTCAAAACCAACAATAGGAGAGCAATACAGAACCCCACTGTATTTCGTGAGTGAAGATGGAAACCCTAAAGCCTCAACCAGTAAATAGCAGTTATATGATCTTTTTATAAAGACTTGAAAGAGGAAATATTTAAGGAGCTCAAAGAAATGGACCAATAAAACACAAAAGGATATGAGAGCAGAAATGAGGAAACTGCAAACTGAAATGACATATCTGAAAAACTTACTACATGAAATGAAAGACACACTGGAAGGCCTCGGCAGTAGAGTAACAATTGCTGAAGAGAGAATCAGTGAGCTCCAAGATGAGATGTAGAAGACCTCCAGACAAAAGAAGATTGAAAGAAAGCCTCAAAATAAACAAAACTGACAAAAAAAACTTCGGTATGAATTCAAGAATAACATAAGCATCATCAAGTTTCCCAAGAACCAAGAAGGCAACCCCCTATGAAGAAGTAACAGTCAAAGACATTTGCCAAATGAAATCCTCCAGGCTAAATATGTGTCAGCACATAGTTAAAAGAAAATAAAGAACTCAATGAAATGAACACCTTACCAAGTATAATATAGACAGCCATAACACCAGACCCACAGAAAACAATCTCATAATTATCTGTCTCTTTGCAGAAATCCAAAATTATTATATGATTCTCATAACCAGCTATAGAAAACAAGGAATTTTGAAATGTCTTTTCAGCAATTTTGATTGTTGGGGGGGAAATTCTAAACAATACAAGGCAGTGGCCACCTTGTATATGGTCCAAATGCATCTTTTGTCAAAATAATGAATGTAATCAATATAGAGAAGAGTTAAGTGGAAGTCATCTACCTCACAGGCTTTGGGAGAGGTGGGAGGGGGGTATGTTGGGGTTCTTGGTGGTGAAAAATGAGTACTGATAAAGGGAGAGGTGTTTGGTCATTGTATGACCGAGACCTAAACCTGATAGCTTAGTAACTTTTCCCACAGTGATTCAATAAATAAATATAAGAAGAAAAATAAATAAAACTGGAGTTCATGCCCAAATCAATCAGCTAATCAGTGGCTGAATAAATAGCAGTACTCCTACATTAAAATAAATACATACATACATACATACATAAAAGTTAGTTGACTCCAGATAATATTACCTCCTGGACATCTGGACTCTCCACTTAAGCCTCAGTTGCCCTAACTTCCTAGATCCCCAGAAACAGGGTCCCAACGAGCAACTGGATGGACCCAAGGCAAGATGTGAGCAACCCTGACATTGAAATGGGCCAGGCCAGAGTGCCATAATGCTTAATTATAAGTTAAGAGAATGGCCATGGACAAATTCAGTTATGATCCAAAAATTATAACTAGATTCGGACCCAGCTAAGGTTAGGAACTGTTAATCTGGCCTGAACACTGTAGTCTGAGTCTATGGTGAGATGTCTCCCCAGGGGAGTCACCCTACAAGTCTAAATGTGTCCAGTACTGTGTCCATACGGAATGGCAAATATTAGGAAGTAGAACTAAGATGTTAATTAAGTTATTGGTCCAAGGAGAGGAGAAACACACCTTAAGTGCTGTTTTGCCCTAGTGGCCTGCAGGTGGTCAGGAAGCTGGATAAAATGTTGATTGTGCTTCCATGGGGGAGGTTGGGAGGCATGGTTAAAGAAGAGGTGATTGAGGTGGTTGCTGCGGGGACAGTGGGAGAGAGAATTGTGGCCAGAAGTGGAGACCATTGTGGAGTGAGTTAGAGAGAGGGTTAGAGAAAGCTGAGAGAGAGTTGAACAGAGTTTTAGAGAGAGTTGTGAGAGTTGTGGAGAGAGATTAGGAGAGATGAGAAATAAAATAAATGGCAACTTATCGCCAACCAGTGTGCCCCTCATTCCTCCTTCATCAGACCATGGCAATGAGTGTCCCGGGTGGAGAAGCGGTTCGAGCACCGAATGCTGGCGGCGAGAGAATGACTGGGAGAGGCCACCAATATCCATTAATGTGTGATCACACCTAGCTTCACCGGAGCAAAAGGTGTTTACACAAGCAACAACTCAGGAACTTTGGACTCCAAACCATCTTTATAAAAAGAACTAAAGAGGCAACTATAAGACAAAAAAAATCCCACAAATATGCCAAACTTCTATTGAAATATGGCACAAAACAACATGACAATAATTTCTCTCAATACTGATGGTCTAAATGCACCAATTAACAGAGAGTGGCAGAATGGATTAGATAATTGAACCCAACACTTTGGTGTCTGCAAAAGAACAAATTTGAATAGTCAGAGCAAACAGAGAATTAAAGTATAAGGTTTAAAGACAAAAAATATATGATCCCAGGAGGTCATACTAGTGTCAGATGACATAGACTTCAGGCTCAAAAAAGTTATGAGGTAGTAAAAAGTTCATTTCTTAATTATCAATGGGTATATACTTCAAGAAAAATTCACACTCATAAATGTATATGCACCTAATGAGGAATCAGCAAAATACTTAAAACAACTACTGATGGACATTGATAGTAACACAAAAGTATATAAGGACTTCAACACCTCTCTGTGTCCTCTCAATAGATCAATTAGACTAGAGCACAGTAATAAATACTTTCTTTGAAGGAAGAAATGGAAGAGAGGGTAATAGTAGCTATATATAGAGCTTTTTTTTTTTTTTTTGATTTTTGGGTCACACCCGGCAATGCAAAGGGATTACTCCTGGCTCTTCACTCAGGAATTACTCCTGGCGGTGCTCAGGGGACCATATGGGATGCTGGAAATCGAACCTGGGTCTGCCGGGTGCAAAGAAAACACCCTATCTGCTGTGCTATCGCTCCAGCCCCAATATATATATGGTTTTTTATTTCCAGAATATTACCTCCTGGACATCTGCTCTCCCCACTTAAGCCTCAGTTGCCCTTACTTCCTGAATCCTCAAAAGCAGGGTCCCAACAAGGGACTGGATAGACCCAGGGCAAGCTGTGAGGTTCCCTGGCATTGAAATGGGCCCATTCTGACTCCAATAAAGCCTGGAGATTTCAATCAAAAGGCCCTTATACGTGAGTGTTTCAGCAGCTTAATTTCTGGGTGAGATTCATCTCGAGGTAGTGGAGTTCTGCCAGGGTGTGGTAGCAATTGTGGAGTGCAGAAGCTGTGGGCTGCTTGGGCTCTGTTTGTATGAGCACTAGGATGCCCTTTATGGATGCCCTTTATGACTCAACCATGCACGGGTATGCATTCCCCCAAATCCAAATGCAAATTCTTCTCCACTGAACGTGGGACATTCTCCAAGGTAGATCACATGCTGTAACACAAAACTTGCCTCCACAAAAATAAAGAGGATAATCATCATAACACCTGTCTTCTCAGACCTTTATGCACTGAAATAGAAGTTAATCACACAAATACCTGGAAATTAAATACATCATTACTAAACAATTAATGGGTCGAAGAGGAAATCAGAGAGTAAATAAAAATTTCTGGAGGCCACCTTCAGCATCATGTAAGCTTGTTTATCTGAAATGATCCAGAGACTCAAACCTCAAAAGAGACCAACAAGTTTCCGAAGATTATTTTCCAGACACCCGTGCATGGTTGATTTATAAAGGGCACCCAGGAGGGTGGCAGGTCAAACCAGTGCCCATACAAACAGAGCCCAAGTAGCCCATAATTTCTGCACTCCACAATTGTTATCACACCATGGCAGGAAGTCCACTACTTCAGGATGAGTCTCACCCAGAAATTAAGCTGTTGAAACACTCAGGTATGAGGGCTTTTTGACTGAAATCTCCAGGCTTTTTTGGAGTCGGGATGGGCAAGCTCTCCCTGTCTCCCTGTATTTCCAGAAACCCTGTCAGTCAAGCACATACAAAGATGCCACCCAGTTAAAAATTTAACTCCAGCTGTATCATTTCATTAAAAATCCCAGACATTCTGCAGGGACATCTCAAACTCTACAATCCTAATAAATGAGTAATAAAACACCAGATTGGATGGGATGTAATGTAGAAGACAATCAATCTCCATTAAGGATGAATAAATACAGAAAGCTTAACCTGTAACAACATTTTAGTAATCTCTTATACAAGGATTTAATGACTCCGTACAACACCTATCACTAACTTTCGTTTAAGGAACATTTTATGATCATTCTGTTAGCAAATTATTGATAATTAGCAATATAAAGTACATAATTCAGGGCCTGTTATGGGGGTAAGCTTCATGGGTAGTTGGGACAATTGCAGACAATGGTGGAGAAAAGGTGTAATGGTGGTGGGATATCATGTCAAGAAGAACAAGATCAGAGCTATCATGGAAATGTGGAAAAGGGACTCTCATTCACTATAAAGAAATGGTAATTAGTCCAGCCTTTCTGAAAAAAATAAATGGGTGTTCCAAAAAATTAGGAATTAAGCTTCCATTTGTCCCAGCAATTCCAGTTTTTGGAATATATCCCAAGACCCAAATACAAAATGGAGAAAAAAAAAACTGGCACTCCTGTGTACCTTGCAACTCTGTTTTGAAGAGTCAAAATCTATAAATAACTCAAGTGTCCAAGAATAGATGACTGCATAAAGAAACTATGGTATATGTATACACAAAGGAATATTACTTGACCATAAGAAAAGATAAGGTCATGAAATTTGTTGTTACGGGGAGGGACCCGGAGAGTATCATGTTAAGTGAAGTTAGTCAGCAGGAGAGAGACCAACACAGAATGATGTCTCTTTTATAGGGGATATCACTGTGTCACTGTCATCTCATTGTCCATCGATTTACTCGAGTGGGTGCCAGTGACGTCTCCATTCGTCCCAGCTCTGAGATTTTAGCAGCCTCTCCTTACTCGTTTTTCCCAGTGCTGCCATATAGGAGGCTCTTTCAGGTTCAGGGGAATGAGACCCATCATTGTTACCATTTTTGGCATATTGAGTAAGACATGGGTAGCTTGCCAGGCTCTGCCATATATGGGATATAAAGAAACATAATGATAGAATGAGGACAATGGAAACAAAGAACATTAGAACTGGTATTCAGTAGGAAACATGCCACTTAACGGAGCTATCAGATAAGCCAGAGAGGGAACAATGTGTAAGGTGGAGGGAAGCATTCATCCTGGAAGTAGGAAGTGTTGCTGAGTTATATGTAAATGAAACCGTATCAGCAACACTACTATAACCATAGTGCAAGAAATTATTTAAAAAGATCCTCTCATAGAAGTAGACTGGTGGATGGGAGGAAAATGGGAAGGGGTGGGAGGCATTGGTGGAGGAATGGATACTAGTTGAGGAATCTGTATTTAAACATTGCATACCTAAAACCCACTCATGAAAAACACTGTAATTTCATGGTGAATACATTAAAGTGTTTATAGATTTTTCTTAGTATAGAAGGAAATGATTATGAAAATAATAAAATACAAAATAAATGTAATAATTGCTAAAAATGTAAGATATTTCTATAGGCATAGTTAATTATTTTTTAATTTAAAGTATGTTTTTCCCTAAGAACGACTTATAAAAATATCAGGTGTTTTATTTTTATAGTTAATTTTCCACTCATTCATAATATATTGAATTGAAAGAAGAGACCAGTAATGAAACATATTGCAAATTGCTTCAAGCATCATTTTCTTCATTTATTCATTAAGAAGTTACTGCATTGATTACCAAGTGACAAGTGCAAATGCCATTGATAAAGTTAAATAAAAATTGTTATTAATGATTAGGGCTGGAGCAATAGTACAGTGATAGGGCGTTTGCCTTGCACGCAGCCAGCCCGGCAGAGCTGGGTTCGATTCCTCCGCCCCTCTTGGAGAGCCCAGCAAGCTACTGAGAGTATCTCGCCCACACATCAAAGCCTGGCAAGCTACCTGTGATGTATTCAATATGCCAAACACAGTAACAACAATTCTCAAAATGAAGACGTTACTGGGCCTGCTTGAGCAAATTGATGAACAGCGGGAGGACAGTGCAGATAGTGACAATGATTAGGGGCCAGACAAATAGTACAGCTAGTAAGCCACTTGCCATGCATATAGCTGACCCAAGTTCAATCCCTAACAGTGCATATGATTCCCTGAGTACAAACAGATGTCCAAATCAAAACAAATAAATGAATTAATAATTACCATGCATAAAATTGTTGATGGACAGAGTTTATTGATTTCAAAATTACAGATTAATTTTTCTAGACATATATACTAGAAATACATGAGCAATTACATATTTTATATCTAGAATAAATGAATTCCTTGATTATCCAACAATTCTTTCACCACAATTTATATGTGCCCTCTTTCATTTAATGCCCCATTATTCTAAGGTAACAGGAAGATTCTTCAAAGAAAATTATAAAATTTGAAAGAGAAAATTTAAAAACACTTCAAAATTTATTTTAATTATGGGTGATATTGCCCGCACGGCAAAGTCTGGCAAGCTACCCATGTCATATTTGATATGCCAAACACAGTAACAACAAAATCTCACACTGGAGACATTACTGGGCCTGCTCGAGAAAATCGATGAGCAACGGGAGGACAGTGATAGTGACAGTGATTCTTATTGCTAATTGTATACTCTTAATACTTGGTTCAAAATTATAATTATTTTGCATGCATACAACTTATTTCAGAAATACTGTACGTTTGCAATATTTTGAAAACAGTCTACAAAGTACTTACAGTAAATTATTGCTATATAACAAACACAACAAACTAAATTTTATAAAATATAAATAATTTTCATTAAGTATTTGACTCATTGAGCATAGAATTTGTAGAAGAGACAAAGTATAGATTATCTCTGATCTCCAATATCTAAAGTTTGTGAAAACTTTACCATTGAAGATGACTCAGAGGCTAATACTGAAATCATGTGAAAGCTCATCCAATCACGAGTCTAGATAATGACATCAATTGTTGGCTGATCCTTGCAGGGGGAAATCAGCCAAAACACTAAGATGTGACCTTTCTGGAAAGATTTCTTCTTCTTCAAAGCCTGGTGAATGTGTTGTAAGAGTAAATGTATAAACAAAAATTACGCTATCCTTTATCTCTTGTCTGTGTAGTGTCATTTTCACCAACACAAATATAAATCAAGAGATTAAGAAGAGCAGAGATTCATATTTCAATATAAGGAATGTAAATCTGATAATATAGGAACAATGAGATGAATGATACATCATGCGGACAAGTTGGAAAAGTCCATCTCAGAGAAAACTTAAAAATTAAAAGTATGTTTCTTGTAATATATCTTTTGTAAACATTATTTTGAATTTATACTTCAATATGGATAAAACATTTTAACAATAATATTCATGGTCAATGTCCTCCCATTGTTCATCGATTTGCTCGAGCGGGCCCAGTAACATCTCCATCATGAGACTTGTTATTGTGTTTGGCATATTGAATACATCATGGGTAGCTTGCCAGGCTTTGCCGTGCAGGCAAGATACTCTCAGTAGCTTGCCAGGCTCTCAGAGAGGGGCGGAGGAATCAAACCCGGCTCGGCCAGACTGGCTGCGCACAAGGCAAATGCTCTACCTGCTGAGCTATCGCTCCAGCAAAACATAATAGTAACAAGTTAATATATGTATTATATTAGTTACTTCACTTATCACTTAATCACTTAATCCCCGTTATTCATCGATTTATTCGAGCGGATGCCAGTAACGTCTCCATTCATCCCGGTTGCGTGCTAGCGTAGCCCAATGGTATCTGTTCGTTTTAGGAACATGTAGAGCCTCAAACCGATCATTTTAGGGTCTTGACGAAGAAGTCTGACCATCTTATAGGTGGGCGTCCACGTGATCTTTTGATGTCTCGTGGAATCCAATCAGTAATGGCTCTAGTCCAGCGGTTGTCTGTAAACCTCATTACATGTCCAGCCCATCTGATTTTTGATGTCTTGGCAAATGAGACAGCGTCCCTGATTCTTGAGCGTTGACGAAGATCAGAACTCCGGATTCTATCTCTCATTTGAGTGAATCGTGATATTCCAAGCATAGTTCTTTCGATTCCTCTTTGAGAGACCCGAATAGTGTTCTCATCCTGTTTTCGTAGGGTCCAGGTCTCTGAGGCATATGTTAATGCAGAAAGAATAGTGGAATCGAAGAGATGTGCTCGTAGCTGGAGGTTCTTTGTCCTTTTAGTTATTTCTTCAATGCTCTTGAAGGCATTCAAAGCCGCTCTCTTCCTCCTGCGTAACTCAGGTGCCAGGTCATTCATCATGTTGATTTCTCGACCTAAGTATATATAACTGTTGCATTCGGAGATGGTGGTTCCATTGAGAGCGAATGGAGCGTCAGGAATAAGGCTGTTTCTCATAAACATTGTCTTCGTAAGATTCAGCTGTAGTCCGACCTTTCCACACTCACGGTCAAAGTCTGCAAGCATTTGTGCCGCTTGGCTGATGTTTGGTGTTATTAGAACGATGTCATCAGCAAAGCGGAGGTGGTGTAGTTGCCGACCATCTATCTTCACTCCCATGTTTTCCCATTCTAATCGTCGCATGATGTTCTCGAGGGTGGCACTGAAGAGTTTTGGTGAAATGGTATCACCCTGCCGAACCCCTCTCTTGATATGGATGATTACTTCTTTGTAGAATGGTGAGATCTTGGTAGTGAATCCGCAATAGAGCTCACGAAGGATCCTGATGTATTGAGTTTGTACGCCCTGATTGGCTAGGGCTTCCATGACCGCTTCCGTCTCAACAGAATCAAAGGCCTTCTTTAAATCAATGAACGTTAGACAGAGCGGCATCTTGAACTCCCGAGATACCTCAATGAGCTTGGTTATTGTGTGGATATGGTCAATGGTACTGAATCCTTTTCGGAATCCAGCTTGTTCACATGGTTGTCCTTCATCTAGTGTTCTGCTAATCCTATTCAGGATGACTCGAGTGAATAGTTTGTAGATGACAGACAATAGGCAGATTGGGCGATAGTTGCCAATGTCGTGGATGTCTCCTTTCTTGTATAGTAGTACAGTCTTGCTGGTTTTCCATTGGGATGGAACCTTGCATTCAGACAGGTAGCGTGTGAAGAGTCGAGCTAATGTATTGATGAGTACTGATGGTAAGTTCTTCAGGTGTTCAGGTCTGATCTTGTCTGGGCCAGGTGCTTTTTGTTTCTTTACCGACGAGATGGCATGTTGGATTTCGGAAGGGAGAACATTGGGAACGACATATCCATCATGTGGTATGTGGTATGTGGGCAAGTGGATGTGGCTATTAAAGAGATCTGAGTAGAATTCATGAATAATCTTCTCCATTGCCCTTCTGGAAGATGTGATAGATCCATCATGATGTCGGAGGGCAGTCATCTTGGTTTTGTAGTTGGTGAAGGACAGGCGGGCATTACGAATGTTTTTCCCAGCTTCTGCTGCATCTACCAGTACTGCTGCTCTCCTGTTTTTGAGGTCATCCTTGATGGCTTTTCTGCACTGTTTTGCCAGTTCGGACGTTTGCTTGTGGTTGCCTGAGGCACTTGCCACGCCACGTTGGCGAATAAGTTCAAGAGTGTTCGAAGAAAGACGGTTTTTTGTGGTTATCTCTCTCTTGGCATTCCTTGCACAATCATGGAGGTGCTGAATCATTCGATCGTATTCCTCATCAATGTTGTCAATGACGGCATCTTCCCATGTTGCTGCAACAGAGCCAAAGAGTTCCCAGTTGGTGGTTGTTCTGGGAGTCTTCTTCTTAAACCTTGCATTCTTTTCTCCTCGTTCTGTGAGGTAGAATTTTGCACGAAGAAGACGGTGGTCTGATCCCGTTTGGAATTTTGGGACAACAGCAACATCGGTTAGGCAAAACTGCCGATTGAATATGATGTGGTCTATTTCATTGTGGAACCGTCCATCGGGAGACTCCCATGTCTAACGTTTAGATTCAGCCTTTTGGAATTGTGAGTTACCATGGAAGGTTTTGGTTGACATGATGAATTCAGACAGTCTGTCACCCTGTTCGTTCCATTCCAGGCCATGGGTTCCGATTTGGAGTTCATCGACTGATCTTCTTGGTCCTAACTTGGCATTAAAATCACCGACAATGATCTTGTAGAAGGTGTGATCTTCTTTATAGAATTTCTCCAGCTCCGTGTAGAATTTCTCAGTTTCTTTTTCACCATAACTGGATGTTGGTGCATAGACAACAAAGATAGAAACTGCCGGTAGTGAGCCACATTTATTCAAGTGTAATCGTCCGATTCGGGTTGTTAGGCATTCAAATGAATCAATGCTTGTGACTAAGTTTGTGTTGACAAGGATACCGACACCACCGACGCCTCTTTTATCACATGTTCCAAGGAACAGTTCTTCTCCAGTGTCGAAAATGGCATGATGTGATTGATGTCTTCTCGTTTCGGTCAGACCAATGATGTCGTACTTGATCTTTCGTGCTTGTACCATAAGGTCTTCAATGGATGCAGCAGATGCCAGCGTACGAGCATTAAAAGTACAGACAATCATTTTTGTTTTTCTGTGTTTTGGCAGCCCATGTCTGCCTTGGTGTTTTATCAGCTTCTCCTTCCATATCCTTCTCGACTCTGCATATTCAGGGTTAGGGAAATGAGATCCATTTATTACTGGATTTGGCATATCAATTTGGTCTATTTGGCATAGACCACGGATAGCTTGCCAGGCTCTGCCGTGTGGGTTGGATATTTAAGGATATTTAAGGTATCCTGAAAATTTAGAGAAAATTAAATAGTCGCGTGGCTGCGAATGCGGCCGCGCGCTCCCGGGAGCTTGTTGTGATAATCTTTGGATCCTGGCCTTTGTTGGGGTTACACGGCAGTTGGAGGGTGTAACTGTCTAGCTACTGACAGGTCCAGTCCCAAACCGTGCAGGCTTAGAGATCTCAGTCCAGGGTCCCACACACCTGGGTTCCTCTGCCAGTTCGGTTATGTCTGAGGCTTATCCAAGTGTGTGGAGAGTGGCTCCAGTAAGGCCTTGGTTGGGGCCTGGAAGTCTTCAGCTGTTGGGCCCTGGCGAGGATAGTCAGACACAGGGTAGGAGACTCTGCCTTGTGCTCTCCCGGGAGCTTGTTATTATTAGTTACATTATATAATATTATCAATATTTTACATTCTGGTGATAAGAATTCCTTTAAAGTAGTGCTTTTAAAACTTCCTAGCATATCATAACACAATAATAGATTTAGTATATAGAAACTTAAAGACTAAAATATTTCATATAATATATCTTCAAGAAGTTCTTTTTCTGGGAGGAAGACATACCCTGTAGTGCTCAAGTATTACTCTTGGCCCTGTACTAAAGGGACAAATTCTGGTTATATGGTCAGGGGTCACTTCTAGTGATACTCTGATACTCAGGTGACCACAGTCAGTGTGAGAGATTCAACTGGATTTAGCCATATAAAAAACAGATAGGTATATCCCTCGCTTTCTGCTCATTTCGCCTAGCATGATATTTTGCATGTAGTACCACTTGTATGTAAATTTCATCAAAGAGAGGGATAGACATAAAAAGATTGCATTCATCTGGGGGACATGAAGTAACAAAATGGGAGATTAATATCCAAGAATAGCTGAGATCAGTACCAAGAGGATTACTCCATGGCTTAGGGGAAAGGGCAGCTCAGATAGAGAAGGGAGCACCAAATAAAGGGTGTTTGGAGGATCCTCCCAGGATGGGAGATGCATGTTGAAAGTAGACTATGGACTGAACATGATTGCCACTCAATGCCTCTTTTGCAACACCCAAAAGGAGAGAGAGAACAAAAGGGAATGCCCTGCCACAGGGGCAGGGTGGGCTGGGGGGGGATGGGGGTGGGAGGGATACTGGGTGGTGGAAAATGGGCACTGGTGGAGGGATGGGTATTTGGTCATTGTATAATCGAAACCCAAGTACAAAAATTTGTAAGTCTACAACTGTACCTCATGGTGTTTCACTAATAAAAGTTAATAAAAAAAAAAACAGAGAGGTGTCTTATACCCTATATTATCTCTCTAAATCAACATTTTTGGGTTTAATTATGTGTGTATATGTCTGTATAATCAATTATAAAATCCAATAAATATCGTTCAATTTTTTTAATAGCACTGTAGCACTGTCCTATTGTTCATCGATTTGCTCAAGTGGGCACCAGTAACGTCTCCATTGTGAGACTTGTTGTTACTGTTTTGGGCATATCGAATACACCATGGGGAGCTTGCAAGGCTCTGCTGTGTGGGCGGGATACTCTCGATAGCTTGCAGGGCTCTCCAAAAGTGATGGAAGAATTGAACCTGGGTTGGCCTCGAGCAAGGCAAATGCCCTACCCACTGTGCTATCGCTTTTTTAAAGTTTCTAAATTATAGAAAATAATTTTTAAATAAATATAATTTTTTAGCAAGAGTGATTATACAATATGATTATATAAGATTTTTTACTTATAAACTCAATAACATAGAGCAATTACTATTTGTCATTAAATTATCTTATTGTTCAGAGAATCAAATAATTTCTTTGGCAATACCATTAAAATATCTATGTTCTGTTTTGTATGCCATAATTGTAAATAAAAAATTCCATTTTATTCACGTAAGTCATTGCATCTCTTCTTAAGCTATGCATAAAGGAAGTTCTTTGAAAATTATTAAAAAACTTTAAGAAAAATTTAAGTTGATAAAGAACATAGTATATTATATATATATATATACACTTATATGTATATATACATATATCAAGTACACTCCTATTGGATCTTCCACTCTTTGATATAGTGACACACTCTATATAATCAAAATTCTGTAATGAATTTTGGCACCTTGGCCCACAAGTGGATGTGATTCAGATTAAAGTTTATAAGATATCCTACATCTATAGCACAGAAATATAGCACTTGATTTCCACACAGCTAACCCAGGTTCACTCACCAGAATCACCTGGAACCTTTCAGTGCCAAAGTGATAGTACAGTATAGAGTTTTTAACAGAAAATTAAAACTAAAGCTTCCATAGCACAATAACCAGGATACAGAAGAAGCAATACAAATGCCTGAAGACAGATGCATGTATAAAGGAACTGTGGGAAATATGCATGATGGAATATTATATGGCCATAGGAAAAGATGAAAGATCACTTTGGACAGGAAAGTGTTAACAGTAGGTAGAGGGATATAATTGATAACCTCTAAGTATTTGTACTGCCAACCATAACACCCAAAAGTATGAGGAGAGAGGGAGAGAGAGACAGAGAGAGAGAGAGAGAAAGACAAAGAGAGAGAGAGAATGTCTGCCATCGAGACTGGCTAACAGAGGGAAACTGGTGACACTGATGGTGGGAAAAGTATGATAGTTGAAGGGATGAGTGTTGGAACATTATATAACTGAAACCCAATTCTGGAGCAACTTTGTAACTGTGTATCTCACTGTGATTCATTTAGGAAAATAATTTTTAAGAAATAAAAGATGAAATGCTGTAATTTGATGCAATCTGGATGGAACTGGAGGGAAATAAATTACATTAAAGATCACGATGATCACGACCATCCTGTTATTCGAGGATTGCCTCAAGCAGGCCCCAGTAACGTCTCCTTCGTCCTAGCCCTGAGATTTTTTAAAAAGTGCCATATTCAAGGCTCTTTCAGGGTTAGGAGAATGAGACCCATCATTGTTACTGGTATTGGGCATATTGGGTATGCCACGGGGAGTTTGCCAGACTCTGCCGTGTGGGCAGGTTACATTCGGTAGCCTGCCAGTTTGTCCAAAGCAGGAATGAGATAATAAGATGAGGCGCGGCCATGAATCAAGTGCTTCCGGGAGCTGGGTTTTATAGTCTCTGAGTCGTGGCCATTGATGGGATTACATGGCGCCAGGGGGCCAGTTGGTGGGTGGGACCCCCGCCTACTGGAATTTGGAGGATCTGGGTGGAGGATGCTCAGCCCCTATCAGAGTAGGCTTGGAGATCTCAGTCCCGGGACCCGCGTGACTTTGTCCTTCTGCCAGTACCTTCATGTGTGCGGAGAGTGGTCTCAGCATGGTGGTGGCTGGTTCTGGAGGTCTTTGGCTGCCGGAACCCTGGTCAGGGCGGGGAGAGAAACTCAATCCGCTCCCCTCCAAGGGGCCCAGGCAAGGATAGCCAGGCGCAGAGGCAGGAGACTCCTCCAAACATTAAAGTAAATATATTATATTAAGGAGTATAAGTCAGAGGTTATATAAGTCACATATTACAAGCGGCCAACATGGCCGACCCGAGTTCGATTCCTCCGCCCCTCTCGGAGAGCCCGGCAAGCTACCGAGAGTATTCGATATGCCAGACACAGTAACAACAAAGTCTCCAATGGAGACGTTACTGGGCCCGCTCGAGCAAATCGACGATCAACGGGAGGGCCTTTACCTTTACCTTTATTATATCATCTTACTGATTGTGGTATATGGAAAAATAAAACACATGCATAGACAATATCCAATTATAAGAAACCCTATCCCTACATTATAAAATTGAAATTACCAAAAAATGAAAATAAAAGCTATATACTTACCTGGCAGGGGAGATACCATGATACAACCTAGATAGAGAAAATAAGGTACAGATATGTTTAGTGTTTGTGGTGAAATTAAAAATATATAGTATTTTATACTTTATCAAATCTATTATATAATTTATATTAAAGATAATTCCTGATATCACTTAATCACTTAACTTCCCGTTAGTCGTCGATTTGCTCCAGCGGGCGCCAGTAACGTCTCCATTTGTCCCTGTCGCGTGCTAGTATAGCCCAATGGCA
Organism: Sorex fumeus; assembly: GCF_029834395.1. NCBI lineage: Eukaryota > Metazoa > Chordata > Mammalia > Eulipotyphla > Soricidae > Sorex > Sorex fumeus. The sequence goes on along the minus strand of NW_026606064.1, from coordinate 26,425,928 downwards.
TCTGTTCGCTCTGGGAACATGAAGGGCCTCAAACCAATCGTTCGTGATCTTGACGAAGAAGTCTGACCATCTGGTAGGTGGGCGGCCGCACGGTCTTTTGACATCCCGTGGAATCCAATCAGTAACAGCTCTAGTCCAACGGTCGTCTTTAAATCTCATTACGTGACCAGCCCATCTGATTTTCGACACCTTGGCAAATGAGACAGCGTCCCTGATCCTTGATCGTCCACGGATGTCAGAACTCCGGATTCGTTCTCTCATTTGAGTGAAACGTGATATTCCAAGCATAGCTCTTTCTATTCTTCTTTGGGAGACCTGAGTAGCATTCTCATCTTGTTTGCGTAGGGCCCAGGTCTCTGAGGCATATGTTAATGCAGGAAGAACAGTGGAATCAAAGAGATGTGCCTGGAGCCGGAGGTTCTTCGTCCTCTTAGCTATTTCTTCGATGTTCTTGAAGGCGTTCCAAGCCGCTCTCTTCCTCCTGCGCAGCTCGGGTGCCAGGTCATTTGTCATGTTGACCTCTCGACCTAGGTACACATAGCTGTTGCATTCAGAGATGGTCGTTCCATTGAGAGCGAATGGGGCGTCAGGAACAAGGCTGTTTCTCATAAACATTGTCTTCGTAAGATTCAGCTGTAGTCCTACCTTTCCACACTCACGGTCAAAGTCGGCCAGCATTTGTGCCGCTTGGCTGATGTTTGGTGTTATTAAAACAATGTCATCAGCAAAGTGGAGGTGGTGTAGTTGCCGACCATCTATCTTCACTCCCATTCCTTCCCATTCCAGTCGTCGCATGATGTTCTCGAGGGTGGCACTGAAGAGTTTTGGTGAAATGGTATCACCCTGCCGCACCCCTCTCTTGACATCAACGATCACTTCTTTGTAGAATGGTGAGATCCTGGTAGTGAATCTGCAATACAGCTCATGGAGGATCCTGATGTATTGGGCTTGAAATGCCCTGATTGGCTAGGGCTTCAATGACCGCTTCCGTCTCAACAGAATCAAAGGCCTTCTTTAAATCAATGAACGTTAAGCAGAGCGGCATCTTGAACTCCCGAGAAACTTCAATGAGCTTGGTTATCATGTGGATGTGGTCGATGGTGCTGAATCCTTTGCGGAACCCTGCTTGTTCACATGGTTGTCCTTCATCTAGTGTTCTGCCAATCCTATTCAGGATGACTCGAGTGAACAACTTGTAGATGACAGACAATAGGCAGATCGGGCGATAGTTGCCAATGTCATGGATGTCTCCCTTCTTGAACAGTAGTACGGTCCTGCTGGTTTTCCATTGGGACAGAACCTTGCATTCAGACAGGTAGTGAGTGAAGAGCCGAGCCAGTGTATTGATGAGTACTGACGGCAGGTTCTTCAGGTGTTCAGGTCTGACCTTGTCTGGGCAGGGTGCTGTTTGTTTCTTTACTGATGAAATGGCATGTCGGATTTCGGAAGGGAGAATGTTGGGAACGACATACCCATCCTGTGGAATTTGGTATGTCAGCAAGTGGACAGGGCTATCGAAGAGATTTGAGTAGAAGTCATGGATAATCTTCTCCATTGCCGTTCTGGAGGATGTGATGGATCCATCAGGACGTCGGAGGGCACTCATCTTGGTCTTGTAGTTGGCGAAGGATAGGTGGGCGTTACAAATACTTTTCCCGGCTTCTGCCGCATCTACCTGTACTTCTGCTCTTCTCTTTTTGAGGTCTTCCTTGATCGCATCTCTGCACTGCTTTGCAAGTTCGGACGTTAGCTTGCGGTTGCCTGAGGCATGCGTCAAACCACGCTGGCGAATTAGCTCAAGAGTTTTCGAAGATAGGCGACTTTTTGTGGCTATCTCTCTCTTGGCGTTCCTCGCACATTCATGGAGGTGCTGAACCAGTCAATCGTATTCCTCGTCAATGTTGTCAACAATGGCATCTTCCCATGTTGCCGCAATAGTACCAAAGAGTTCCCAGTTGGTGGTCATTCTGGGAGTTCTCTTTTTGAACTTTGCAGCCCTTTCTCCCCGCTCTGTGAAGTAGAATTTTGCACGAAGGAGACGGTGGTCCGATCCCATTCGAAATTTTGGGACAACAGCGACATCAGTCAGGCAAAACCGTCGATTGAATATGATGTGGTCTATTTCGTTGTGGAATCGTCCACTGGGAGACTCCCATGTCCATCGTTTAGATTCTGCCTTCTGGAACTGTGAGTTACCATGAATGGTCTTGGTCGACATGATGAACTCAGACAGTCTCTCACCCTGTTCGTTCCATTCTAGGCCATGGGTCCCGATGTGAAGTTCTTCAGCTGATCTTCTCAGTCCTATCTTGGCATTAAAATCACCCACAATGATCTTGTAGAAGGTGTGGTCTTCTTTATAGAACTTCTCTAGCTCCATGTAGAACTTCTCGATTTCTCTACATGATATGATTTTGTTAAATTAAATAGAAAGTAATCCTACATTTTAATCACAAAAAAATAAATTTATTTTAGAATTTTCATTTAAAATGTGGAAGAATAGAAATGGGAAGATGACTCAAAAGACAAAAGTACATGCTATGCATGTGGGAGCCTAGGATTCTATCCCTGTAATCACATGGTCCTCAGGGAGCTGCAAGAACTGTCAAAGAAACCAAAAGAAAAGAATAATAAAACAAGGAAACTAAAAATTGTTGAGCAATGACTTTTAGGAATAAAGTGAAAGATCACTAGAGAAAGAGTAAAAAGTTGGGAGGTGAATAGGTAAATTCACTTAACTCTTGTGTTTCAGTTCTGAAGCTCCTATCACAATTATCTTTCTGGAAGTATTGTGGGGGATGAAAGCACTAATCTTTAAATACTTGTGACTGAAGGAGTCATCTGCAAGAAATATTTCACCCTCACGGATATCAAAGGTATCTATAGGATGGTTAATGAGCCAGGTTAATGAGCCCAGTTTGCCTAAAACTCCAATATACACACATGTTCCCAGAATAGTTTTTATAGTTCTTGTAACTCTCAAATCTGTCTTTATATAGGTAGAGGGAATAGTCTATATAGCGGTAGAGGAACACTAGTTAGAGTTACAGTCACTCTAAACAAGGACTGGGTACTGAGAGGAGGTGAAGAATTATGCATGATACATTCTCATTAACAGTATTGTAAAACCCTTCCTAGTACAGTGGATAGGGTGTTTGCCTTGCATGCGTCCAACCTGGGCTTGATTCTTCTGTCCCTCTTGGAGAGCCTGGAAAGTTACTAAGAGTCTCCTGCACACATGGCATAGCCTGGCGTATTCAATATGCCAAAAACAGTGACAAGTTTCACAATGGAGACGTTACCGGTGCCTGCTCAAGCAAGTTGATGAACAATGGGAGGACAGTGCTACAGTGCTACCTAAAAGAAAAGAAACAAAGGAAAAGAGAATAAAGTTCTTGCTATTGAGGCAGACTGGGGAATGGGAGTGGTAATGGGAATATTGGAGGATAGAGGTGGACACTGGTGAAGAAATTGTAGGGACATTGTATGCCTCAAAATCAATCATGAATAACTGTAATTCATAATGATTCATTCAATTAAAAATAAATTTAAAATAATATCTTTTCTTAAGTCTTTTGGACCTATGCCCTTGGTCATCTATCTTATTAGTGAGAAACTAGGCAAGGGCCAAAATGTTAATGTGAAAATATTAAATCAAATTCTATTTGATTTTATATTTTATATAGAAGAGATTTCACTAATGACCTACAAAAAATGGATATTTTCTGAGTTTTATTCTGGAAAATATTTCCTAGGTTAAAACTCTTAGATTGTCTCAAAGTATGCTATTGGACTGAAATTAGTAAAAGGATGAGGCTAGATAATGAGATAGTGAAGAATCGGAAATCAAGAGCTAGGTCTTAATCTTGACTATACTTGACTATACTTGAATGAATTTAGGAGTAGGGAATCATATTGTAGCCAAAGATTGAAAAATAAATAAAAGTGAATTTCAAATAAAAGTAGAAACAGAAAAAGCTTCAGTGCTCTGGTATTGGAATTCCTCTTACTGTTGGCAGTAACTTGTGAGGGTTTTGGGGAATATAGATAAAAATTTTCATAGAAAAAGTGGTTGGTAAATTACATCCTCCATTAAAGGCTCAGTGACACAGAGTACACATTGAATGCAAAGTCCAGAACTGGCTCATATCAGTTCTGATCCTCATGGAGACTCCACTGGTCCCCTCTTATGATTTCAGAATAACCATACAATGTTAATAGTTCTCTAGTGTTAATACTAATAAGGCGTGGAGTTTATATATAACTTGAAAGTATCTTTTATGGTATTTTCTTTTTGTAACTCACTTTGTAATTTTCAGTGATTGACAAGTCAAACAATTATATCAGCTTCCCAGATGAAGAAGCTGAGCCTCAGAGATATTAAGAAATCTGTGCAAAAATATTTTAATCGATAAATGTAATTCCAATTGTACCTCTATCCAGAATAGCATATTTCATTTTCTACAGGATACCAAAAAAGTACAATTGTCTTATTTATAGACCTTAAACACATGGAGTTGAAAATCATATTATTTAGAAACAGGATGTGTTTTGTAAATCACAAAATCAGAAACAAAGAAGAAAAATTAAGGGACTTTTAAAATTTCCTCTTGAAACAAATGTAACATAAGAAAGAAGATGTAGTTGATTGTTAATTGAGTAGCTAAAGAGTCCTCAGGAGGATTTAATTACTAATAAAGTGAATCTTTTTTTATTAATTAATTAATTAATTTATTTATTTATGGGTCACACCTGGCAATGCACAGGGGTTACTCCTGGCTCATACACTCAGGAATTACTTTTGGCGGTGCTTGGGGGACTATATGGGATGCTGGGAATCGAACCCAGGTTGATTAGGGCTGTGTGCAAGCCCTAATCAAGTGAATTTTAAACTTATTATAAAAGGGAAAGTGAAAAGCATACAACAGCTCTTGTTATGGTATTGCCCCTTCAAAGCTCTTATTTCTATGGAAATGGAGTTAAAGCAAAAGAAATACTATCAGACAATTCACTGAATGGAAGGCAAATATGGGAGCAAATGAAGAAGAAATTAATACTGGTGTGGAAATCACCATGCTTTGTAGTATGGAAAACCTAAGTATATTTTGCCAAAATCTTCCCTTATTATCTGGAGAAAATATCTCTCCATTTATGTCTAAATTCTTTATTTAAAATAAGAGGGTTGCTATACTTAATAATTTTCCTTCGAGCACTTTTTTTTCATGTTAGAATCCCTTTTAGTTAAGTTAGAAGGATCATGGGAAAAAGCTCAAAAGAGTTTCTGCTAAGGGCAGGAGTGTGTGTGTATGGGGGGGGGGGGAGGACAGGGAGGAGTGCATTACAGTGTCAATTATCTTCTTGGCAAATGTGAAGTGTATGTTCTCTTTGTCAGAAAATTCTGGCCACTGGTCATTTTATGTATGCTTCTCAGGAATTTTTTGGTGGCAAATGACAGTAAACACAACCGAGATCTAATTAATCAATAATGGGAACTCATTTGCTTCCAAAACAAAAAATAGCATTGGCAGATTCCAAGACTTGAGCTAGAAGATCAAATAATGTCTTCAGAGGCTGTCTCTAGTTTTGTTTTGCCAATTGTAGTAATTTTGCTTTATACTCTTGATCGCCAAACAAATACTCTTTTTTGGAGTATGAAATACCCCAACTGTCCATGTTCACCACCGAAACAAGTATTAATTCCCCTGTACATCATAGTTACTGATCTGGCAGACATTAATTTTTCAGATTGTCTTAGAGTTGCACAGCACTGTCCATAAATCAGGAGTTTGCTATGTATTCTGCATTTTTACCACTATTTGATATATGTACTTTCCCTTTCTTCTTTTGTTTGTTTGTTGGTGGGGAGGGCACACTCAGCAGTTCTCAGAAAGGCTTATCCTTGGCTCTGTGATCAGGAATCATTCCTAGCAGGTACAAAAAAATGACATGTGATGCAGGAAATTGAACCAAGGTTGATCATGTGCAAGGCAAATGTCTTAACTCCCTTACTATCTCTCTGCCCACAATATGTTCTTTCTTATTATATATGCATTTATAGTTTATTCCTAAGCTATAACTAAGCTACATGAGAATTGGAGTTTTCATTTCCTGTCTTGGAAAAGTGCCTGTTTCAGAGATTTACTTAATGAATATTGTTAGAAAGATATTATTTCCCACTTTCTATAGCTAAGGAGAGGACTTAAAGCACATATATGTTAATGTGCCCAAAATGGTATATTTATTAAGTAGATGAAATGGAATCCATATCACAAAATCTGTCTGAAGAAAACATACACTTTTTTTACTACACTAGATGACCGAAAAACTGGTCTCAGTACGATGCCCAAGGTTGGTAGCCTTTTGAAGCTTATTAGGGACTGTTAAATCTATCTTTATACTAAAATAAAATACAAACACTGAGGATTATGTCATTTTGATTTTTTTACAAATAAAAGAAGTCTCCCTTGTCTGGAAATTAATTTGAACACTAGCTTCATTTGCACATTGATTTAAACCAAACTAGTATTTTTAACTTTTACTTGATTTAGCTCAAACATCCCTAGGTAACTTTCTCAAACTTCTCCCATTCATAGATGACACAGCTGGGTAGAAATTAGTCTCTAAAAATACTTTCACACAACCGGCTTGTTTTCTAGTCACTGTCTGCTTATGTTATGCTCATTCCATCTGTCAATAGATGTGAGTCACACATTCGACCTTTCAGCTTCACTTGCGCACATAAATTTCTTCCAATTTCCTGTGAAACAAACACTTAACTCTTTAGGGTTTTGCAATTTGTACTCGGGTCATTCAGGGATGATGCAAAAACAAAATCAGCCTTCAATGTGCGACAAATTTGGCTTGAGAGCTTTATGATAAGAATAGATTTTCTTATTTGACTAATAAGACTAGGTCTATCTATAGAGACAAACATACAAGTATAGTTATATTAATATATCTGTTTATATAAACTCTCAAGTGATTTTATTATGTAAAAGAACTACAAGCTAAACAATTAGCTTTAATTAGAATTAAGTCAAATCTAACCAAAACTATATTACCGTTACTATCTCTCCTTCTTTAAGTTAGTTTAGTTTTATCTCCTAACAGTTCATGTGAGACTTGAATATTCATGTGAGAAAGCAGAGCTTATTTCTCTCTGACCTATGATCATGATTTTTTTGTTAAATTTCCCTAATCTTCTTATTCTAACTACACACAATAAGCAGACTAAGTAAGAAAGATAGGTTAGCAGCAATACATTTCAATTTTGAGAAATGTATTTGACTGAGTTTAAATTAAAACTACTTCCATGATTAAAAAGAATCTACAGAACTCTTGCCAACACCTTTTATAATAAAATATAATAAATAGAAAAATAATAGAATAGACAAAGATTAACAAAGCACAGTGTTCTTATCTCAAAAGCTATTCTTACTGTGGACAAAAGAGGGATAACAGAACCTTATCCTTCTGTTTCCTCCTTGGTTACCAGTTTCAAAGAGGTAGAATCTATGAGTACGCTCTTTTCAAATACAAGTACTTCTCCCCCTTAGTATATGGAAGAAGGTGGAAAATGAAAAAAATGTTTTATATGGACAAACATACAGCACTCACAGAAGGTTGGAGATATATTTCATCTCATCTTTGCAGAGCTGGAAGCAAAAAGAGATAGCACTTTATGTGGTAAACAACTCTTCCTTTGTAATAAGACTGATGTGCACTCAATTATAACCTCTGCAACTGAATGGGTTTGACCAAATAAGCAATAAAATGGAATACATGAGGAACAAGTTATTCATAATAACTATTTTACCCACTTGCCAATTTTCTTTATTAGTGTTGCTATAACTGGGGACCTCACACTTGGTTTTCAGCACTTCTGCCCTTAACTGTGGTACTTGCAAGCAATTGACAATTGCACGTGTGTGTGTGTGTGTGTGTGTGTGTGTGTGTGTGTGATTATAGGAATCCAAATGGTAGTGCAGCCTATATCATACTCAACTTCTAGCACAGCGCCCACCATAAACCTTGGCCTCATACCTTCAAGACATTCCCTCTATAACTGAAAGAGATTCCTGTACCAGACAAATATCCTGAGTTATGAATAAATGACATAAACCCTATCTGATTTAGCCCAAATGTATACCCGATTTTGTGGTAATGACAAGGAATAACTAATCCCATTCATTTGGCACTTAGTAGAAACTTTCCATAAATTAGTTGTTTCTTTCTCTCTATATCAATTTCCCTCTTGTCTATGAGAAGTGGGTCTTTTCCTAATTTTATTTATAAATTACTGAATTGGGAAGATGTGAAAGTTATAAGCAATTATTATTGTCCTATTAATGCATAGATAACTCTCAATGAAGAGTGAATATCAAACATAAAAATTAATGGATAAATTAAAGATATTGGAAGGATATTTAGCTTTTTACGTTGTAGTAAAACAGCCATTAAAGTCTTGTGTTGTAAAGGCTACCTTATTGAAAAAAATTGTGATAATATATTCTCATGTAGCTTAGATAATACAAGCATCAATAAATCTTAGATATCTTTAAAATAAATTAATGAATTTTATTAGCAAAATAACACACAAGTCAAACTGCAAAGAAGAAATATATATAAAAATGATTGCAATTAGTTATGAGAATAGGCAGATACAGAGTTTTGCAAATATAAGCTCAGCTCTATCTAGAAGGGATCATCATTAAGAGCATTAGCATATTTACCCCTGACCCCTCCAAAGTAATCCTAGGAGACTTCATCAGAAAACAAATAAAATAAAATGTTGGTTGAAAATAAACCTTCATGGCAGGGAAGTCTATCAAAATGATGACTTTCCAAGAAGGTGATTCAGCCAGCTTCCCAGGAGGCATATGAATCCAGGTTGCACAGAGGAATAGAAAAAGTACCTCATGGTGATCAGTCTGGTCTCCCAATTCCCAGGGCACATGCTGGCTGTACCAATGAAGTTTTTGCATCTTGATTCTGATTCTAGCACAAATTGATTTGGGAGGTTCCTGACCCCTACTGAAGCTCAGGAGGTTGCCAGTACATGACTAAAACAGGGCAAAAGAGAATGTAAGGAGACTCCCAAATTAGATCGCTGCGTAAATACTCAGGTTCTTCAGAAGACCCTGAGTATTTGGATGCTGGCTTCTGATTCAAAAAACAAATTTACGCTGTAAGAATTTGTGTTTATAACTCTGAGTTCACTAATAAATTACTACTTGTTAATATTTTCATTACCAACTGAAGCGATATAACAACAGGTAGGGCATTTGCCTTGATGCAGCTGACCCCAGTTTGATTCCCTCTGCCCCTCTCGGAGAGTCTGGCAAGCTACTGAGAGTATCATGCCCGCATGGCAGAGCCTGGCAAAGCTCCCAGTGGTGTATTTGATATGCCAAAAACAGTAACAGCAAATCTTACAATGGAAACATTTCTAGTGCCCACTCGAGCAAATTGATGAACAACGGGAGGGCAGTGCTACAGGATAATGCTTTGGGAGCTGTGTCTCATGTCTTAGTCACGCTGCAAAGTTACCCTACATAGGTTATGAGTTCAAGAAAGTGGAAACACCAACAAAACTTTTGCTCTTACTTCTCTTTGACTGGAATTAGAGTATAAGAGGAGAAATGCTTGAGGTGGTCATTCCACATTCTTTTCCTTTCGACTGACATTCTCTCTCTTTTTTTATTTTTGGCTTTTTGGGTCACACCTGGCTATACACAGGGGTTACTTCTGGCTCTGCACTCAGGAATTACTCCTGGTGGTGCTCTAGGGACAATATGGGATCCTGGGAATCGAACACGAGTTGGGTCACATGCGAGGCAAACGCCCTACCTGCTGTTTTATTGCTCCAGCTCCTGACATTTTTGGATGTATATTGAAACACTGTCTGAAATAACCTGGGATAGAAATAAATAATAAAAAATTATCCTATTCTAGCAGAGTAAACTAGTGCTACAAATTGAGAGCAAGAAAGGTCAGAGAAGCAGATATTCTAGGGCTAATTATGTTGGATTCTTATCCAGAAATTATCTCCTGAAAGAATGCCACAATAAACCTAAGAAACAAAATCAAATTAGCAGGTTGCACTGCATAAGACAAAAGGAGGCTGGGTACATAAAAGAAAATTTGACTTCCTCATTTTATATATTTCTGCTCTTCATTTCAGCAGTATTTCACATTTCAGCAAAATTGCTCCTGAGTTAATTTAAATACAGAAAACCCTATTTTCTCTTTATGATATTCTAGATAACTGGGGCTAAGTCACAAATGAAACTAATTTTAATTAAAAAAATTTGACTCTGTTGCCAATTTGGAATCATAATTTTAAACTAAGATCTTTACATTGTCCTCAATGAATTCATAAGTACCCCTTTCTATTCTGCTTAAAGAAAAATTAATTTCCAGAGAAGCTAAATAAAGTGTTCCATGAGACACAGAATTTGAACACAGTTTACCCAAAAGACCACAATATCCTCATTCAAATTAATGGAAGTCCACACACAGATGACTCTTTGTCTTTGGCATTATTTTCAGTCAATTTACAGTCAACCATTATGCCCCTGGTGATATTTTTAACTTATTTATTTTTCAGTTATTCTCTTTGATTAACAAAGCTATTGATAACAGAGTTTCAGTCATCCAATGTTCCAAGTCCAAACTCATCAACAGAGTCATATTCTAACCAGCTTTATCAGTCTAGATAATGGACATTTTCAAACTATCCCCCCAAAGGTGGCAAAATCTCAAAAGGAAAGCTGAGTGAATATCTTTTAGGGAGGGGTCAATAATTAGTGCTCAACTCTTGAAACCTTTCTTCTCTCACTAATGACTTAGACTTGGTAGTCAAAAAGTCTATGTGTAAATCAACATTTAGACACAACTGTGGAAAGTGTACTGAATTACTTTAATATGGGCAACCTAATTAACACCCAAGTCAAGATATAGGACATAGCTATCAACCCCGATGTTTGTTGAGGGTGATAGCACAGCGGTAGGGCATTTGTCTTACCAGCGGCCAACATGGCCGACCCGAGTTCGATTCCTCCGCCCCACTCGGAGAGCCTGGCAAGCTACCAAGAGTATCTTGCCCTCATGGCAGAGCCTGGCAAGCTACCCATGACGTATTCGATATGTCAAACACAGTAACAACAAGTCTCATGATGGAGACGTTACTGGGCCCGCTCGAGCAAATCGATGAGCAACAGGAGGACCATGACCGTGACAACATTTCTTAAAGAGTCACTGACATTTACAGAAGCAAATTGCTATAGAATGGAGAAAGCACAGGTCGTAAGGTAACACAGACATGAAATGAACTATGTTTTCCTCATACACAGAGTAGATTTGCCCAATTAACTCATTCTCTCTGAACTCCCAATAGTCACAGTTATAAAATGGAAATGATAAAATCTGAACCTCAGTATACCTGAAAAGCTGGTAGATATACACAAACACAGACCTGTGTATGTTTAGGTAGGGGGAATATAGCTAGTTGTTCAATGAAAGTAAGTGTTACCACTAGTAATCAGACATATTTCAAATGTCATATATATAGTGCCTTCAATAAATTATAGCTGCACTCAGCAATGTAAATTATAAAAATTTACCATTTGAGTTAAAATCTGTCTTTTCAAGTTTAAAAATAATGGTTTCTTAAGCGTGTGGATATTTAAAATCAGAATGTAGGTTTGTTGAATAAAGATTCAGGCATATTTTAGATGCAATGAAATTGGAGTTATTTGTACAAATACACATGAAGAAATTCTAATCATAATCTATATTGCTATTTAATAGAATACTAATAAAGTGACATATTAAAATATTCTAAATTAACTTTAATCTGAAGACAACACTTTTATAAATTATTGCCTTATTTATACTAATATATTTAAAATTCATGACACCATTTAAATGTGCTACAAAACATTACAATTATTTAACTATCATTTTTTAGAATGAATCTTCAAATCAGGATATTTTAGTAAGCCATTCTGGGAATATAAATACATTAAAAGAATAATAAAGGTACTTCAAAACTTCCTAGAATTCTCATATTATCTTTTTCATATATAATTTTCTTTATTTAAAAGAAGAATAAAGGTCTATATGACGTCTATGAGGGGACGATTAGAGAAGAACTACTGAAAACAGTATTTGTTCATTTAGGATTTAACCATCCAGGTTTTTGTTTGGTCTTTTCTCTCCTCTTGAGAATGTACACATGGGCAATTTTATTCTCCTACAACAGTGTATATATTTTTCTGTTGTGCATTTGAGTCTCATTTCTGCAATTTGTCATATTTGATCTTAAGTAAGTTTTAGTGTGTTTTGGCTTATGTTTCCTCAGCCTTAAAAAGTTTACAGCAATGTTAAAGGTGCTAACACCATATACTTAAATTATGAGGCAACTGTTTACATATGAAAAGAATCCTTCTTAAAGTCATAAATTTATGCTAATGAATTTGTGATTTCTACTTTTTATAAAGTCAATGTTTAGCTAATCCGGTTTTTATGAGTTGTGATGTTCTTGAGATGGATTATTTTATAGATTACTCTTCACTTTTGCCTTTCATTAGAGTTGTTTTACGAATATAAAAGGGAAAGTTAGGTTTATGATTACATAGTCTGTGGATTAGTAGTTCTAAGAGTAATCTTGGTCTTATCTTTTTGTTAGGTCTATCAAGTGGAATCTCACCACTCAGGAATGCACTTGTATGACTCAAACTTTCAGAATTAATTTTTACATTAAGATTAATGACTCATGTATTTAATACTTCAGGTTAGAATCACTCTTTAAATCAATTGACATCAGGTTAAGTAAGGTACAGCAATAAACACATTAAGTACATGTAGATTTATCAAGAAAGTTGCTATAATATGCTATTTATTCCAATGAAGAATGGTTTTATGCATCTCTTCCTGTTGAAATCTGATATGTACTTCAGAATCAAGCTCTGCTATTAATACTTTCTATAATGATAATTTCCTAAATAGAAAATATTAAGGTTTCTTCTCATTCCCCAAATATTTTGTCTTTTTCAACAACATTTATTCTATTTCCTTTTTTCTTTTTTTTTTTTTTGGCTTTTTGGGTCACACCCAGCAATGCACAGGGACTACTCCTGGCTCATGCACTCAGGAATTACTAATAGTGGTGCTAAGGGGACCATATGAGATGCTGGGAATCAAACCCAGGTCAGCCATGTGCAAAGCAAATGCCCTACCCGCTGTATTATGGCTCCAGCTCCCGATTCTGCTATTTTCATTCACTTGAAATCAATAACCCACCTTCACTCATTCTTGGGACATTAGATTTATCAAAGCATTTGGTAGGTGACAAGGTGATGTTCAGCAGTACTTAGTGATTCCTCCTCATTTTGTACTCAGGAACCACCCCTGAGAGTGCTCAATTACCATTTATAGTGCTAGGGACCAAACCTGGGTCAACTATGTCTAAGGTAAGTGGTAAGTATACTTTACCCACTGTGCTCCTCTCCAGTGATGAAAGGATTTTTCATTCTTTCTCATGAAAAATGTAGTGAATATTAGCTTCTTCCAATTATTTGATGTCACCTTCTATCTTATTTTTTTTACAGGTTATTATGGATGCCCAGAATAGCAATTGTATTTCCCAACCTAGATGTGACCTTATGACAAACCAACCTAAATATTGATTTAAAAGAATACATACTATGAGGAAATTCAAGATTATACCCATTAAAAAGATGCATACATTGATGTTCCTTCGTCTTCCTTATGAGGTAAACTAAAATACACATGCCTTCAAGGGAAGATGCAACAATGATTTCACGATATTTCGCCACAATATTATGGAGCCAATATCTCAATCCTGGTACGTATACCATAGAGCCAACATCACAATCCTGAGTTCTCATTTAAACAGACTGTTAAAGGAGAAAAAAAATTAAACTTCCACATTACTTACATTTCTAATGCTTTGGGTCTCTGTCCCTTATGCCATGAGAAATGAGCTTCTCCACTGAAGATGCAAACAAGTACACTTGGACTTAATACAATACTTATATATCACAAATTGAAGCAGAGTGTTTATCAAACAATGCATTCTCAACAGCGCCTCTATTGTACATTATTCTCCCTGTGCATTATTCACTCTTGTGGCTTAGAACTCTTCATAACTTTGAGGAAAAAATACATTTGGGTTGTTTTTATCATTAAAAAATTTTGTGGTAGTGAAAAACAGACTGTTTTCTTCTAGAATAGTGCCCCAAGGTGAGATTATTGCAAAAGCATAATTTATCCTTTGGTAATAGTGCTTGCTGGAAATCTAAATTTAAAATATTTTTTCTTTTTTTATTTTTTTATTTTCTTTTTATATTTATTTATTGAATCACTGTGGGAAAACTAAGCTTTCAGATTTAAGTCTCGGTCATACAATGATCAAACACCTTTCCCTTCACCAGTACTCATTTTTCACCACCAAGAACCCCCAATATATCCCCCCCTCCCACCCCTCCAAATGCCTGTGAGGCAGATGATTTCTACTTAACTCTTCTCTATATTGATTGCATCCATTATTTAGACAAAAGATGCACCATTATTGTTTAGAATTCCCCCCCAAACAATCAGAATTGCTGAAAAGGCATTGTGCATATTTTGTTTCCTATAGTTGTTTATGAGAATCATATAATGTCACGCGGCCACGATTTTGGATTTCTGCAAAGAGCCAGATAATTACGAGATTGGTTTCTGTGTGTCTGGTGTTATGCCCGTGCCGGAGAGCCGCTCATGGGGGGTAACTCATGACCTCGGTAGAGTGTGAAGGATGTGTGGACACCACTCCCGCTTCCTATGAGACTGCAGTTGCCCCGTCACCACCGGCTCATACCTGGCTTTTCTATACGCTCTGAAGTGGTGGTCACCTTGCTGCCAGGGGGGAAAAAGGCAGAAGGGAGCAACACCCTTTCCCTCCTGGGGAGGCATGGCGCCGTAATTTAACACATGGTCCATTCACTTTTCTTCTGCAAGCTGCTGGGCTCTTGACTAAGTCCTTTTGCCTCTGGAGCCATGGCCATGCCAGAGAGCCGCTTGTGGGGGGCAAACCATGACCTCGGTAGGGCGTGAAGGATGATAAATTTAAAATATTTTTAAATTTGTTTTGTTCATTTTCTACATCTTCAAATATAGGGTTATTTTTATTTTCTTGATAATTCTCTATTTATGTAAGCTGAGTGTACTGTTCATCCTCTGGATTTCAACTTAAATATTGTCTTCTCCAAAAGAGCACTGCTGTCAAAGTTAGACTTGTTAAAGATTAAAAATAATGATGCATAACAAAATTTTTACTAAGATTTATAATTTTATAATATTTAGAGAATCTTCTGATCTGTAGTCAGACGTGTTATCCATTGGCTGGAACGATAGCACAGTGGTAGGGCATTTGCCTTGCACGCAGCCAACATGGCCGACCCGAGTTCGATTCCTCCGCCCCTCTCAGAGAGCTCGGCAAGCTAGCGAGAGTATCTCGCACGCACGGCAGGGCCTGGCAAGTTCCCCGTGACGTATTCAATATGCCAAACACAGTAACAACAAAGTCTCCAATGGAGATGTTACTGGGCCCGCTCGAGCAAATCGATGAACAACGGGAGGGCCTTTACTTACTTACTTATTTTTAATATTTAGAGAAAATTTAAAACTTAATATATGGTAAAGGTAAGGTAAAGGCCCTCCCGTTGATCATCGATTTGCGCGAGCGGGCCCAGTAACGTCTCCATTGGAGACTTGTCGATACTGTGTCTGGCATATCAAATACTCTCGGTAGCTTGCCGGGCTCTCTGAGAGGGGCGGAGGAATCAAACTCGGGTCGGCCATGTTGGCTGCGTGCAAGGCAAACGCCCTACCCGCTGTGCTATTGCTCCAGACCCTAATATATGATTCCCTGTGTAATCACAGAGCGACTAGGAAACCTTGAGGCTCTCTCACACTGCCTGAGTTTGGTGGTCTCGAGTCACTCTCGCACCTGAGATAGCCAATGCCATGGACGGATGAAGGAGGAAGTGAGGGCGAGGCTGGTTGGTGATCAGTTGGTGTTTATTCCATTCTCTTCACGTGCCTGTTCCAGTCTCACTAAGCCCCTCATTCCCATCTCCTCCATCTCCCTCACTCATTTCTCCATGTTCTCACTCACCATCTTGATATCTCTCTTGTCTCTCCCCATCTCCCGGAATTGGAGGTAGCAAGCTTACCCCATCTGAAGCACAATCAACATATGAAAGTCCTCTTCAGCTCAAGGGCAAAATACTACTTAAGGGTGTTTCTCCTCTCCTTAGTCCAATAACTTAATTAACATCTTAATTAACATCTTAATTCTACTTCATAATATTAGTTATTTTGTATGGACACAGTGAGAGATACATTAAGCTTGTAGGGTGGCTCTCCAGGGGACATTTCGCTATAGATCTCAGACTACAGTGCTCAGGCCAGATTAGTCTTTCCTAACCCTAACAGGGTCATAACCCAACTATTACTTTTTGGATCATGACAGAATTTGTCCATGACCGTGTTCTTAACCTATAGTTAAGTATTATGGTGCTTTGACCTGGCCCATTTTGATGCAAGAGTAGCTCACAGCTTGCCCTGGGTCCATCCAGTCCCTTGTCAGGACACTACTTTTGGGGTACTAAGAAGTAAGGGAAACGGAGGTTTAAGTCGAGAGAATATCATTAAGTGTGAATATCATTCAGAGTCAATTAACTCCCAAGTTACAAAAGCATAGCATTAACTGTCTTCTTATGTCCATACAAAAAAGGACATTGTTCTGAATTAACTATGCAGAGGACTTTAGGAGAAGAGAAAAGCAATATTTACAAGTTAACAGAGACTGATTAAGAGATAAAGGTGATTGACTGGTTGGGGAATCAGAACACAAAGAAAGAGGTTACAAATAAACACAGAGGAATTGGAGCACTGTGATGGGAGTAACCCAATAAATCTAAGCTCCCTGTTGCAAGGTAGAAAAGACAAGCCAATGTTATCCTACAATTCCCCACCTGAATAAGTTCCATGAGGGTAGAGAAAATTCAGTACATATTATTGATGTACCCTAAAGGCCTAGTATTCAATTATTCAATTATTGCTAACCAGTCATGTAAAGGAGAACTAGAAATTACCTAGGATATATTTATTTTATAGATATAATGGAGAAAACTTTCTTTCTACAGGAGAGGGTTTAGAATAATTAAGACTAATATCAGTTCTCTTCATTCTGTGTAAGTAATTATAAATGATAGTTTAAAAAGAAAAAAATCCTAGTCCAAATTAATCAAAGCTTGAAAATGGAACAAATGCCCAAATCAGCACTTTTCTTTCAAAATTCTCTATAGTATGTTGAAATTGATACCCAAGGTCCTCCATTTCCTCTATTTCTTGAATAAGACTTTGCCAGGAGGGATTTGATCAGGCCACCTCTGGTGCTGCCAGCCTGACTGATTTCTTAATCCTCTAGGTGGTGTTGGAAATGTCACTTGAAGGAGCACTGCCAAGTTAGAAAATGACTTCTTATGACTCCACACGCAGATAGAACAGGTGTCTTCATCTGGCCGCTGGCAGGTTCTGTGCCATGAGAAGTTTCAGTGAGAAAAATGTGGTAAAGTTTCTTTTAAAAGGGGCTTTTAAATTTTGTTGCTATCGGACCTGATAGATGCTCCTATTCATTGATGACAAAGGTAATGGACGTTCCTATTCATTGATGCTGTTTCTTCCTTTGGCCTCCAGGATGCCACATTCTGTTTGTTTCATCCTACAACACTTCTGGTTTTTATTTCTTTTTGTTCATACAAACTTCATGTTTGGGCCGGAGCGATAGCACAGCGGGTAGGGCATTTGTCTTTCATGCGGCCCACCTGGGTTTGATTCCTCCGTTCATCTCGGAGAGCCTGGCAAGCTAACAAGAGTATTCCACCCTCACAGTAGAGCCTGGCAGGCTCCTCGTGATGTATTCAATATGCCAAAAACAGTAACAAAAAGTCTCATGAGGGTTGGAGTGATAGCACAGTGGATAGGGTGTTTGCCTTGCACGCAGCCAACCCGGGTTCGATTTCCATCATCCCATATGGTCCCCGGAGCACCGCCAGGAGTAATTCCTGAGTGCATGAGCCAGGAATAACCCCTGTGCATCGCCGGGTGTGACCCAAAAAGCAAAAAAAATCTCATAAGATGTTACTGGTACCTGCTCAAGCAAATTGATGAATAATGGGAGGACAGTGATACAGTAGTAAACTTCATGTAACTCACTTCTACTGTCATTTTTCTTTCTTGCCTATGCCTCCTTTTTTTATAATTGAAGTAATATTGTTTACAAGAGTGAAATGTTTATATATCATAGGGGTGTAATGTTAACATTATACACATCATCAAAATAACTTAACCACAGACCATAGATACTACCGTTCCCTTCATAACTTCAGAAACTAAGGTTTTGTTTTATTGCCAAGTTGTCAGTTCCCTTTCTCAGTTTATTTATATACCACATATAAATAGTATTCTCTGGTATTTTAATACTTCTGACTTATTTTATTCAGTATGTCCTCTTTCAGATTAATTTTTTTGCTGAATTTTGTATATTTTAATAATATATGTATTTTTGAATTTTAGGCACTGTGATACAGATTACTGTTAGTGGTAGGGTTTCAATCATAAAACATTTCAGCAACACACACTTCACTAGAGTGTCTACTTCCCTCTACCATTGTCTCAGAGTCACTTACTCATTCAACCACAAATCCCCCAATCATGGATCGCTTTAATTTTTTTAAACATTGTTTCCATATGTAGTTATGAATAATATCTATAGAAATGATTCCAAAATGTTCACCCAGGTATTAGTCCAATCCTACATAATCTACTGTGAACCTAACAATTTCATTTTTCTCTTTACAATCATGAAAAAACCATTTCTAACTGCATGTTTATACCACCTCTGGACTTGTATAATCTCAGCTGATAAACACTTATGATTTCAGCTATAGGGAGAAAAGTAATATCAGATGTTCACCATTTTCTCTGGTTTCATGATTGGTACTATAATATGTTGTTCATATTACAACAAATAATGCAAGAAAACAAAGGATATAAATAAATTATTATTAAATAAATTATTGAAATTATTAACATAAATAAATAACTAATTGGACCATGACTATATTCATAAGATTCATCATCATTTCATTTCATCATCCTGTTATTTGTCGATTGCCTCGAGCAGGCCGCAGTAACATCTCTTTCATCCTAGCCCTGAGATTATATTCAAGGCTCTTTAGGAGAATGAGACCCATCATTGTTACTGGTATTTGGCATATTTGGTACGCCACGGGGAGTTTGCCAGATTCTGCCCTGTGGGCAGGCTACATTCGATAGCCTGCAAGTTTGTCCAAAGTAGGAATGAGACAATAAGATATCATAAAAAGATGTCCTGATAAGGTTCCGGGAGCTGGATTTTATAATCTCTGAGTCTTGGCTGCTGATGGGATTACACGGCGCCAGGGGGTCAGGTGGTGGGTGTGACCCCCGCCTACTGGAATTTGGAGGATCTGGGTGTAAGATGCTCGACTCCAATCCGAGTAGGCTTGGAGGTCTCGGCCCCGGAACCCGTGTGGCTTTGTCCCTCTGCCAGTACCTTCATGTGTGCGGAGAGTGGTCTCAGAATGGTGGAGGTTGGTCCTGGAGGTCTTCGGCTGCCAAAGCCCTGGTCCGGGCAGGGAGGAAAGCTCAACCCGCTCCCCTCCAAGGGGCCCCGGGAAGGAACACCCAGGCGCGGGGGCAGAAGACTGCACTGTTCTCGTCCGGGATCTGGATTTTATAGTCTCTGAGTCTTGGCCGCTGATGGGATTACACGGCGCCAGGGGGCCAGTTGGTGGGTGTGACCCCCGCCTACTGGAATTTGGAGGAGCTGGATGGAGGATGCTCGGCCCAAATCCGAGTAGGTTTAGAGATCTCGGCCCCGGAACCCGCGTGGCTTTGTCCCTCTGCCAGTACCTTCATGTGTACGGAGAGTGGTCTCAGCATGGTGGTGGCTGGTCCTGGAGGTCTTCGGCTGCCGTAGCCCTGGTCGGGGCGGGGAGGAAAGCTCAACCCGCTCCCCTCCAAGGGGCCCCGGGAAGGAACACCCAGGCGCGGGGGCAGAAGACTGCACTGTTCTCGTCCGGGATCTGGATTTTATAGTCTCTGAGTCTTGGCCGCTGGGATTACACGGCGCCAGGGGGCCAGGTGGTGGGTGTGACCCCCGCCTATTGGAATTTGGAGGATCTGGGTGGAAGCTGCTCGACTCCAATCCGAGTAGGCTTGGAGGTCTTGGCCCCGGAACCCGCGTGGCTTTGTCCCTCTGCCATAAGATTAGCTATGTATGTTTTGAAAATGTAATCATTTTTAAAGTCATAGAAAATTGTACTATTTGATAAATTTTTTAAAAAAGGAGATGGAAAGATTACACAGGGATTAAGGTATCTGCTTTATATGTGGCTGATGCCACTTCAGTCCCTGTCACCACATATGGTCTCCTGAGCACCACCATGAATGATCCCTGACTTCAGAGTCAGAAATAATCCCTATGAACTGCTGCTGATGGTCAAAAAATAAAAAATAAATAAAATTAATTAAATACATATCAATATATTAGATTTTAAAAAATTAAGAAATTTCCACAAAAAAGTATCAAATAAAATTACATATAAATTGTGTAATATACCCCGTTCATGAACCAGGAAGGTGTCAGTTATATTTTATATAAAATTCTCCCCTAAGTGACTGACAACTTTAATAAATTTCATTTAAAATATTAAAAGTATTTAATGGACTTTGAAAAATGACAAGAGATACTTAAATATATTCAATATTCTGTTAAATATTACAATAAAATAATGTTGGGGACATGGAAGATAGTGAAGCACAAGCACTGCATGTGGGATGCCCAGCCTCAAGCCCTGGCACTGTAATACCCTAGAGAACCTCCAGTAAAGTCCCATTAGGAAAATAATGTTAAAGTTTCTGTCAAGGCTGGAGTGATAGTTCAGCCAGTAGGGTGTTTGCTTTGCATGCAGCTGACCCGGGTTTGATCCCCAGCATCCCATATTGTCCCCTGAGAACTACCAGGAGTCTTCCTGAGTGCAGAGCCAGGTGTAACCCCTGAGCATCACCAGGTATGACCCCAAAAGTGATTAATTAATCACTGTCACTGTCACTGTCCTCCCGTTGTTCATCAATTTGCTCAAACGGGTCCAGTAACATTGTGAGACTTGTTACTATGTTTGGCATCTCGAATACGTCAGGGTTAACTTGCCAGGCTTTGCCATGCAGGCGAGATACTCTAGGTAGTTTGCCAGGCTCTCTGAGAGGGATGGAGGAATCGAACTCGGGTTGGCCGTGTTGGCCGTGTGCAAGGCAAATTTCCTACACGTTCTGCTATTGTTCCAGCTCAATTAATTAACTAATTGAAAAGACTTTCTGTAATGCCAAACCATATCTCTAATGCATCAAACAAATAGCATAAACTACAGCTATATTATGAAAAATTTGGAATAAAATTATTATGTAACTTTATAGAGAATAACTCTTGTATGAAAACAGAAATTTTATGAGATAAATTACTGCCTTACAATCAAAAAATGAATACAAACACGTTTTTAAAATAGGTTAGTGAATTCATAATTAACAGTTCAAATAAATACCCAGGATACATAGGCATTCCTTAAGAATAACATAAACAACTAATGAGAAATCTTCTAAATAGCTTAATATATGAACATATAGGTTTGAAAAGAAGACAAAAATGACAAATATGAGAAGACAATCTTCTTAATAGAAAATTTTAAGTAAAAAATAGCATTTTTCTGCTTTATGGTATTGGCTACATTCTTAAATATCATGTTAAGCATATTTGAAACTCTTCTTTAAAGAATCAAGCACAGCGGGTAGGGCGTCTGCCTTGCACGCAGCCAACAAGGCCGACCCGAGTTCGATTCCTCCGCCCCTCTCGGAGAGCCCGGCAAGCTACCGAGAGTATTGGATATGCCAGACACAGTAACAACAAAGTCTCCAATGGAGACGTTACTGGGCCCGCTCGAGCAAATTGATGATCAACGGGAGGGCCTTTTCACATATCTAAGAGGTAAAAATGTTTAAAAGACTGTCAAGTTGGAATATTGACAAAGATGTAGAGAAATGGAAAGATATCATACACTCCAAGGGAGCAGGGAGAAACTTTTTGAAGTCTTTTGCTTAATGGCTCCACTCCACTACAATCCTCTTTCAAATACAGGCCATGAACTCAAAAGACATAAAAGTTCATGTTTTCTTTTTGTTGTTTTTATTTCTTTCTGAATGAGAAAGGAAGAAAATGAGAATGGCATCTAAGAAATGTACCTCCTCTTTTAAAGAGATGTCATTCTATCTCCTTAATTGTAATTAATCATATTAATAAAATCAAGCTTTAATCATTACCTAAAACATCCCAATTATAAGGAGTATAGCAAAGCATAATTATACGCACATTAACATATTTTGAAAAACACCACAGGAGACCAAAGAGATAGCTCAAAAGGCTGAGTACGTGCTTTGAATACTGGAGGTACCAGTTTTCATCCTTGGCCTTGTTTGGTCATATGAACACCTCTAGGAGGAGTTCTCAAGCCCCAAGCATGAAGTATCTCAAAGGACCACTAGATGCAGTCCACCACCTGCCCCCTCAAAAAAATCAACCAAAGAAATTCAAGACCCAGAGGCCAGAGTCCTGTGGTGTGTTAGTGAGTGAGGCAGGAAGGGAGGGAGCATGTGTGTGTGTGTGTGTGTGTGTGTGTGTGTGTGTGTGTGTGCGCGCGCGCGCGCGCGCGCGCGCCCGCGCTCACGGACACGCATGGGTGTTCTTTGCTTGTTTCTTCTGGGTCGTTGGATGTTATATGAAGGAAGACCCATTTTTAAGTATCTGTTATTTCAGATAGATTGTTAAGTGCTCTGAAAAAGGCAAACACCAAGTGCTATGGGACTATGGGCAGGAAGAGATTAATCACTACCATTACCACATTTTTAAAATCAATTTATCAGGATCACAGCTTTGCAATTACAGGAAACTTGCCAAGATACTTAAACATAAGTATCTGTGTATAATTTTCTTTCACAAACCCTCTCCTCAGACCATTCCATCCTGTGTGTTACATATAACCAGTGTAATTTTCTTGCTTTTCTTTTGTTTTTTATACTTGATGGTCAAAATATGACTCATAAGAGGAGACTCACTTTGGATACACTATCAATGCCTTAAATGGCTTCACTCTTGGTATTTCTAATCTCAGAAATACCATACAATAGAGGTCATTCATTCTATTTGCATGACAAATAATCTGGAGAAAGAAAATAAGTGCACATAGGAAATTTTTGAAGTCCTCATATTATAAAATTGAGAAGGGTTTCTATTAGTTATCTCATTGAGTAATATTGTTATCTAAGCTTTTTGAGTTTCATATTTGGTGCAAATTATATGATTTATTCACAATGAATTTTAAAATTAATTTTGATATTAAATTATAGATGAAAATTCTCAATCTTTATTCACATAGTCTTTTAACTAAAATTTGGTGAACACATAAATGCACAAATCTCTTCTAGAAGGGAACTCAGATATGAATAAAATACACTAAATCTATAACCTCATAGAATGTTTTTTTTCCATCTGGGAAATCAATAATAAATAAATATATGTAGAACATGATCTCAGACAGCCACAGAGGCTAAATGTTTAGGAGGAGGACACATCTAGGGGACAGAAAGTGACAAACAAAATGGCTGTCTATTATAGACAAGTAATACAGAAAGCAAATCTAAAATCAATGAGTGCATATGCCATGTGAGGAATTGGAGAAACAATTGATCTTTACAAGTGCAAAGATCCAGAGAAGGAAATAGGTACATTACATAAATTCTCATGACCAACTATCTCAGATCAACAAGAAGTAAAAGTATTCCTGAAATATTCATTTTTTATTGTGAAAACGGAAAATTCTAGAAAAACTAGATAAGTTTCTCATTTTAGTTAAAATTCTGAATGAATAAAGAGTGAAGACAGTGCTGGTAGAGTTTAACAAAGTAGTCAGAGGTCAGATAATGAGGAATATTTACAGTCTGGTAAGTGGACTGCCCTTTTTGATTTGACAGACCTTAGAGAGCTAAAATTAAAAGAATTTTGTGAGCTGAGTTACTTACTGTGTCAAACTAAGTTAGTATGCCTATTAATGAGAAATTTTATTGTTTTCTCTAAAGTTAGAGAAACAGAGTTGAATAGTTTTTTCCATTACTTTCAACAATTCTGAGTGGGGGGTGAAAAATAAGATAAAATTCACCTGCCCTTACAACATTGTATGATAAGTATAATTATAGTAAAAATTTATTTCTTAGGACTTTTCTATTAAGGACCTGGGCACAAATTGTGTTTATACAGAGGAAAATGTTAAAAATCAACGATAATATTTTGTTGTTGTAGGTAAAAGATTGCAGACTTTGGACCTGACCCATCACTTAATTCTCAGCTATTCTGCTATTTGGCTTTTTTTGTTGTACTCTAGATCAAATCCAGAGACTCACATATGCAAGGATAGTGCTTTATCTGTTCATTGTTCTTAAATTAAATGATAACATAATAAGATCACTGACATTGATTCAATAGAAATTCAGTAGAAATACAGAGCGTTTCTGTGACTACATTTTCTACATTAATGTCCCTTTTTAATAGTGCATTTCCTAGAAAACTGCAGTCATTTCTCTAGTTATGAAAATGTTCCTATCTGCTGGTCCAAATGGAGACATATACCTCTTCAGGGCTTGGGATGACTACTTATAAATGGATTGCTGTGTCCCATCCAGACCGTAATAGAAATTAAAGTTGGACTCTTTTTGGTGCTGTATTTCTCCTGACCATGCTTCATTTTGTCAGCAACATAGAAGCAGGGAATGAATGAAAAAATAAAAAGTTATGTAAAAAGAGAAATAGATAGGGTTATTAAGAGCCAAGCCAGTAAAGGATACAGAAGGAAAGAGAGATAAAGTGATGGTTAAAATGGAATCCATTTAGCAAGGATGGAGCAAAAGCGGTCTCATGCTCCCTCTCTCTCTCTCTCTCTT
The DNA here is from genome assembly GCF_029834395.1 of Sorex fumeus. Classification (NCBI taxonomy): domain Eukaryota; kingdom Metazoa; phylum Chordata; class Mammalia; order Eulipotyphla; family Soricidae; genus Sorex; species Sorex fumeus. The sequence continues at coordinate 26,400,770 of NW_026606064.1, read as the reverse complement.
TCTCTCTCTCTCTCTCTCTTGCTCTCTCTCTCTCTCATATAAGGTCTCAACATATCCTTTTCCTCAACCTGACCAAGTCTTTTTTTTCCAAATGAAGGGTTTCTCAAAAGAAATTTGAGGTGATATCCTAAGACAGAAAAGGAAATTACAACAAAAAAGGAAAGAAGTTATAAGCATAGTGTTTCTTAATTTCCGTTAACTGTGAAGACCTAATTTCAGGTCTACTGTGAACCAGAAAATGACCTTCCAGATTTGAAAGTAAAATCATTTTTTTTCTCTTAAGAGTAAAGACTAGGGAAAAAGAACAAGACAGTGTAACATTTCTAATAATTTTGAAACAGTTGAATCAGTGTGATTAGATTACTATTGAATTATTTTATATCAATTTTTCTTCTATGTCTCCATCATTATGCTTGTAATAAAATATAAATCAGTAACATAGAGGTGTATTTGGATGTGAAATCAAATATGTTATTTAATATATTTAGTAGTTTAAATGTAGTTTAATGAAGAATATTTTCATATTATAGGATGTTATACAAGTGTAATATAACATACTATGTAATACAAGGTAAGTAAAGAGTAATTATAAATGTAAACATAAGATACATATAGAACTATTACTTAATTATAATAGACTGATCATCTACCCAGTGTATTTTAAAATGCTATCATTTGGATGACATATTTTTGTGAAATATTTTAGTGTTCTAAAAGGAAGAAAACTCATCTCACTAGACTCCTTTACTTAGATCACAGCAGACAGACTGTTTAGGAAACTACAACCCTAGAACACTTATCATCAAATTCTTAAAAAAAAAGAAAATACTAAACCATAGAAACCTGATTTCCAGGCAAGAGAAAATAATATATAATTATGTGCACAATTTTGAGAGACATTTCACCAGAAGCAAGGTAGTTAGACAGTAATTAAGTATCTCAGCATCAGATTTGTAATGCCTTGGAGAGAAACAATACAAATTTGAAAAGAAGACAAGATCAGATCATGAATTGGTTATCCTGTTTTAATTTGCAAGATTATCAATTTTCAATTAGCATGTTTTAAACCAAAGGAAAGCAAAGTAGGGCGAAAGATGTGGCTTGAAGAAACATTTGAATTAGATTCAATCAATATCATTTATTGAGCTCCTAAGTGCCAGATACAGGGTACTTTGCACTATATTATTCAATTTATTCTGAAATAATTACCAGGAATATCTTTGAAAAGTTCACTGACTATTGAAACAGATCATTAGTGCTTATCTTCATTAAGTTACAGTTCCCTTCCAAATATACATGAGAACTAGAGTTTCCAGGTGCTCTTTAAGTCAGAAAAGATTATATGACCATTTTTAACCAATAAAATGTGAATAGAAATTAGAACACTCACTAGACAAGCAGTTATGAGTTTGTCTGACACCATCACAACTTTCTTTCTTGTAAATAAACATGAAGGTCACACAGCAGAAATTACCTTTACTCCCTGAGTCATTGGAAGAATCATAATTCATCCCTCAAGAACAACCCCATCCACACTGGACTTAGTATAAGACATTAAGCTTGCGTTAAATCACTACCCTTCCAATACATATGTACTACTACAAAAAGAGTCCGACTCTCTCTATGTAGACATATTTATATAACAAATATATATGTATGTATAATGCGATGGGAAAATTTATATTGTTAGTTATATCTATGGGCTGGAGCAATAGCATAACAGTAGGGCATTTGACCTATGCGAAGCTGGCCCAGCCTAGCCGGGTTTGATTCCTCCATCCTTCTTGGAGAGCCCAGCAAGCTACCGAGAGTATCTCGCCCACACAGCAAAGCCTGGCAAGCTACATGTGACATATTCAGTATGCCAAACACAGGAACAACAAGTCTCACAATGGAGATGTTACTGGGCCCACTCGAGCAAATTGATGAACGGGGGGATAGTACTGCAGTGCTACTTATATCTATGTTTGCCAAATTTCAAAATTTATGTGTTTTTTACTTCATTATATTGTCTCTTACAAGTTATGCAGAATCATGACTGATATGTGCTGATAAAGTAAATATCATCTTTAACTCAGAGGGTTTACTATTTGATAAGTATTCACTGAGTTGTATTTTGAAATTAATGGTAAGGATGGTAGAAACAACTGACAAAAATTTGGGGGACTGTTTAAAACTAGGCATGAGAACAGTTATCTGAGAAAATATCTACAGTGAGAAACAGAATTTATGATTACAGTAGACGTGGAGTCAATCTCTTGACAATAAGTTTTTCTTGAAAAACTTATAGAACAGGGGGGAAAGTTAAAATGAGCTAAAAAGAGAATTAAAGGGTGCTGATAGCAATAGATGATGAGTCCAGAACACTGAGCTTTTAGCTGTATCTTCATCTTCTGCTAACTATAAACATATGTTTGAAGGTGGCATACATCTTGAATTATCTCCAAGATTTCTCTCATTTTTCTTTCAACTCTCTGTCTATAATAAGGCCTTTTGTGTGTATTCAGTAGCTGTTTGATGATGGAGATTAGATTCAATTACATGTAACAATCATCATCTTTAAAATCAAGTGGCTAAAAGGCTCCTATATCAGAGGTTCCCAAATTTAAGTAGTCTATTGTCTCACCCGCACGGCAAAGCCTGACAAGCTACCCATGACATATTCGATATGCCAAACACAGTAACAAGTCTCACAATCTTACTGGGCCCACTTGAGCAAATCGATGACCAATGGGAGGACAGTGACAGTGACAGTGACTGTCACTTTTTTAGAAAAAATAAAATCCTCTTTATGATCTCAAAATTTACCTTATTTTTTTTAATTTTTAAATTTTATTTTCTTAAGGTTTTTCACATTAATTGATTACATTCAATATTTCAACACCAATCCCACCACCTTCTTAGCACCATTCTTTTGAATTTTTCCACCACCAGTGAAGCCTGCCTGCCACAGGCAGATGCTAGATAATTTATTTTCTCTTGCTTGTTATGAATATCATGAGAGCCACACACACTCCTGGATTTCTAAAATTGTAAATGATTGGGTTCAAAATCTACCTTATTTAACAAAACAAAGCAGCCCTCAGTTGTACCCAAGGCACTATCACCCTTTTGGGTCATACTAGGGTTTCCGGGATGACTGTCTCACATTTTGGGAAGCACAGGCCCAAAATAAGTGCTCCCACAGTAGACTCAAACCTATAAATATGTTTATACTGATTTTGCTATGGAAAGTAATGTCAGAGAAATAATTCCATCACTGAGGTTATAATTATGAAGTTGTTTATAGGTTAGTTTGAGGAAGTTTGTTTACATTTGGAAGTAGGTTTTATCATCACTGCCTTCTGCTGGAAAAATGTATTAGTACCAGTCTCCTTTACCAAATACTCCATCCGACATTTCTTTCTTGGGAAGTCCATCTGCTTCGAGGCACTGGGAAAGGTACCATATATGACTGCATATGAACATAGGCATACATTGACTGTCCTCTAAATGCTAACAATCTGTTAAATACTACAGATTATATAAATCTTAGCAGCTTTACTGATGCTTCATACACAAGCAGCTGTTGTTTCTTGATCGCCTGATTAAATATGCTGCAAAATTTCTCCCAAGAAAATCTCACCAAAGTTCATTCCAGCAAATCCTTCACAATATCTCTGCTAGCAACTTCAACTTACAGACAGCATACAGAAAAGGCCTAATCAATAACAATGCTTTCAAGGGGGCTGCTATTTCTCAATACAAAATATTTAACACTAGACCAACTATTCTAGTCTTGGCTCTGCCATTAATTCAGAATTTTCCTAAAATGAAGCTTGACTTTCTCAAAGAGAAATCACGGTTATGTATTCAAAAGTATAAAATGTTGATAAAATATTTTTTCCACAGTATTATATATATATGCATGTTTCTGTATCATATGCACTGTCATCCTATTGTTCACCGATTTGCTCAAGCAAGCACCAGTAACGTCTCCATTGTGAGACTTGTTGTTACTGTATTTGGTATATCAAATATGCCACAGGGAGCTTGCTAGGCTCTACCATGTGAGCGAGACACTCTCGGTAGCTTGCTGGGCTCTCTAAGAGGGATGGAGGAATCGAACCCAGGTAAACCTCATGCATGGAAAATGCCCTACCCGCTGTGCTATCACTCCAGCCCCTTCTATATCATATAGATTAATAAATATAATGCACACCTAAGGTACATATTTTCCTATTTAATAAAATGTGTGAGCTATATACTTAAAAATCTTAAGCCCAAAACTATAAAAAATAAATATAATACTAATAAAAATAATTATAAAATATTTTCTGAAAAATAAAATAAAAACATACCTCAAATATTATTTGCAAGATGGCTCAAGTGTGGGTCTTCTGAAGCTCATGAAAGAGTTTGGAACTTCCCTGAAGCCTAAATTTAAAGTTTTGACTTTCATATCCTAGCTATCATATTTTTCAAGACTTCCTGCACATGTCTCAATCTGTATCATATAAATTTTATTATTTTGTCTAGGGTACAATTTTACTAAAGTCATTTTTGTGTCTTCCCACTAAATTATCACTTGATCACTTGATCACTTGACATCCCGTTACTCCTCGATTTGCTCAATCGGGCACCAGTAATGTCTTCATTCGTCCCTGTCATGTGCTAGTGTAGCCCAATGGCATCTGCTTGCTCCAGGGACACTAAGAGCCTCAAACCGTTCATTCAGGGTCTTGATTAAGAAGTCTGTCCATCTCATAAGTGGGTGGCCATGCGATCCTTTGATGTCCTGTGGAATCTAATCAATAATGGCTCTAGTCCAATAGTCGTCTCCAAATTGCGTTACATGTCCAGCCCACCTGATTTTCGACACTGTGGCAAATGAGACATTGTCCCTGATTCTTGGTTGTAGACGAAGGTCAAAATTCCAGATTCTTTCTCTCATTTGAGTGGCGCATGATACTCCAAGCATAGCTCTTTCAATTCCAATTTGGGAGACCCGAATAGCATTCTCATCCTGCTTTCGTAGGTCCCAGGTCTCTGAGGCGTTTGTTAAGGCAGGAAGAACAGTGGAATCAAAGACATGTGTCTGTAGCCAAAGGTTCTTCATCCTCTTAGCTATTTCTTCGGCGCTCTCAAAGGCGTTCCATGACTTTCTCTTCCTCCTGTGCAACTCAGGTGCCAGGTCATTCATCATGTTGACTTCTCGACCTAGGTACACATAACTGTTGCATTCAGAGATGTTTGTTCCATTGAGAGTGAATGGACCATCAGGAACAAGACCATTTCTCATAAACATTGTCTTCATGAGATTCAGCTGTAGTCTGACCTTTCCACACGGTTGAAGTCGGCCAGCATTTGTGCTGCTTGTCTAATGTTTGGTGTTATTAGAATGATGTCATCAGTGTAGTAGAGGTTGTGTAGTTGCCGACCATCTATCTGCACTCCCATTCCTTCCATTCCAGTCATCGCATGACATTCTTGAGGGTGGCACTGAAGAGTTTCGTTGAAATGGTATCACTCTGCTGAACCCCTCTCTTTAAATAGATTATCACTTCCTTGTAGAATGGTGAAATCCTGGTAGTGAATCCATAATATAGCTCATGGAAGATCCCGATGTATTGAGTTTCAACACCCTGTTTATCTAGGGCTTCAGTCTCAACAGAATCAAAGGCCTTCTTTAAATCAATGAACATTAGATGGACCAATTCCATGAGAAGTTCTACATGGAGCTGGAGAAGTTCAATAAAGAAGACCACACCTTCTACAAAATCATTATTGGTGATTTTAATGCCAAGATAGAACCAAGAAGATCACCCAAAGATCTCCACATCGGGACCCATGGCATAGAATGGAACGAACAGGGTGAGAGAGTGTCTGAGTTCATCATGTCAACCAAGACCATCCATGGTAACTCACAGTTCCAGAAGGCCAAATCTGAACGTTGGACATGGAAGTCTCCTGGTGGACAGGTCCACAATGAAATTGACAACATAATATTCAATCAATAGTTTTCCCTGACTGATGTTGCTGTTGTCACAAAATTCCAAATGGGATTGGACAACTGTCTCCTTCGGGCAAAATTCTACTTCAAGGAGCAGAGATAAAGGACTGCAAAGTTTAAGAAGACGACTACCAGAATGACCACCAGCTTGGAGTTCTTTGGCACTATTGTGGCAACATGGGAAGATACCGTCGTTGACAACACTGAAGAGGAATATGATCAAATGCTTAGGCACCTCCATGATTGTATGAGGAACACTGAGAGAGAGATAGCTACAAAAAGACACCTGTCTTTGAAATCTCTTGAGCTCATTCTCCAACATGGCTTGGCGCAAGTCTCAGGCAACCACAAGCAAACATCTGAGATCGCAAAGCAGTGCAGAGAAGCAATAAAAGAAGATATCAAAGAGAGAAGAACATCAGTGCTGGCAGATGTGGCAGAAGCCAGAAAAACATCAGCAACGCCTGCCTGTCCTTCGCCAACTACAAGACCAAGATGACTGCCCTCCGATGTCCTGTTGGATCCATCACATCTTCCAGAAGGGCAATGGAGAAGATTATCCATGACTTCTACTCAGATCTCTTTGATAGCCACGTCCACCTGCCCACATACCAAATTCCACAGGATGGATATGTCGTTCCCAAAGTTCTCCCTTCTGAAATCTGACATGCCATTTCGTTGGGTAAGAAGAAAACAGCACCAGGTCCAGATAAAGTCAGACCTGAACACCTGAAGAACCTGCTGTCAGTACTCATCAATACACTGGCTCGGCTCTTCACACTCTACCTGTCTGAATGCAAGGTTCCATCCCAATGGAAAGCCAGCAGGACTGTACTACTGTACAAGAAGGGAGACATCCACGACATTGGCAACTCTTGCCTGATCTGCCTGTTGTCCTTCATCTACAAGCTGTTCACTTGAGTCATCCTGAATAGGATTGGCAGAACACTAGATGACAGACAACCATGCGAGAAAGCTGGATTTCAAAAAGAATTCAGCACCATCGACCATATCCACATGATAACCAAGCTTACTGAGGTTTTTTCTTGGGAGTTCAAGATGCCATTCTGTCTAACGTTCACTGATTTAAAGGCCACTAAATTATACTTTTTAAAAAAAAATATGATCATTCATGTGCATATCATTGGTATATTGGTGAGCATAGCTGCCTTACAACAAAATACCTACTGTATCCTTAGCAGTTTGCACAGTTCTTCATATATGGCCCTGTCCACTCAGTCTACCCCAATTCAATCCCTTATATATTTCATGGGGTCCTCCGAGCATAGAGACAGCAGTAAGGCATGAGCACTGCCAAGTATGGTCCCAAATTTTAATATTTTTTTAAAAAATCAATAAAAAATTAAATATTGATATGTAAAATATATTATCTGATTAGAGATTAGAAGTTGTCTTAAAAGTGGTACAATGACTTTTAACATTGATAAACTTTCAGTGAATGTGGCATATTTTTTTCCAGCTATAAAACTTTTATACATTTCTCTGAGCTGGAATGTTTTCTCTTGTAAATTCATTAGTTTTTGCTATGTCTAATTCTAACACCTGGCAAAGTAGCACCTTCACACACAACCTTTCTCCACCTCTGATAAATCCAGATCCTCCTACTGCAATGCTGTTATATACCCACTCATGTCCCTGACAGCATTTATAATTTTCATAGTTTACTCATCTGTTTTCCCAATAGACAGAAAACCTTTTTAATGACTAGGGTCCTGGATGGCCTGCTAATTAATCTACCATAGTTTGGAAAAATATATGATGTGCCAAAAGAATTCAATAATTGTCTTGAGTTTATGAATAATAACTAATATTTTATAAATTAACTTGGAGATTTGAAGAGTAAAACATTGAAAACAACATCATGCTTCTGATAAGCAAAAAGCATATTTAACCAGTGGCTACATAAATGAAGTATGTTTTGTAAAAACATTGTTGAAAGTGTAGATACACTAAGAATAATTTTATTTTGCTTCTGTGTACTCTGGTTTCTTGATAATGCTTCTTATTAAGGGCCTAGTGATATGGAATTTGGCATTATTAATTAATAAATGTAATAAGCTAAACATCATGTGCAAGAAAAGAAAAACAAAAAAAGAACCATGATATTGACTAGAATCATTGACTCCTATATATTCTTTAATTTAAAAATCAGTTCTGTTTCTATGAGATAACCAAAGTCAAAAAAATATTTATTTCAGTCTATTAATTATATAGTAATTATTTATATAATTCTTGAATGCTTATGAGGTGTCAACTTTGTGCCAAGTGTTGTTTTGGTGTCCCTGGGTGTGTCTAAGGGGTTAACGTGAGGCCTGAAGTGATACAGAACTGAGAACTGTGTGGAAATCTTCTCATAGTACTGTTTCCTTGGAAACTACAGAGTTCAGATAAATGTGGAACATTGGATCTGCCTTTTTTTCTGTGTGAAACTATACCTGCATGGGGGCAGCTGGGATTGGGCGTGGAGGATTTGGGTTTATGTAAACAGATATAAAAGATTTCTGGGAAATTAAAGAGCAGTCTTTCTGGGACAAAATGACTATCTTGCCTCTGGGCCCTTCACTAAGGCAGCAAAGCCCACCCTCTAAGTATGGATATGTAAACTCTAGTAGCTTCAGGTCTTCCCTTGGGATGATGGATGATAGCACAAAGGCTGAATCTCCAGCTTTTTAACAACCAATCAACTAAGATTTGAGGAATGTCTATTTATGAGATGGCAGTCTGATGAGGGTTGTGGTGCTCCAACAGGAAAACAAACACAAAAACATCAAAAAATCAGAAAATCTAAAAACAATAACAGCGTTTAAAAGGCAGAAGGACTTGTCACCTGAAGAAACACCTATAATTGTGCAACCTCTCCCTGGCAGGTGTCAATTTGCCTGTTGCAGACCTTTCCCTTTTGTGTTTTCTGCTCTGTAAAAACAGGCTATGCTATTTTAGTAGCTCAGGATAGGCAATAAAAGACAGCTCCATTCAAATGTCCATCTTACTATTTTCTGGCTCTGTGGCTGGAGAAATGATTTAATTCCTTAAATACATTAGTCTATTTTTCTGGACAATGAGCTCACTGAAGAAACACTAGGGCAAAGTTGTTAAAACTGCAATCATTGTAGTCAGGTTGTACAAAGTATTTAACTACCATTAGTAAACAAAAAGTTATGTGTTCATAACTCAGTTGCCAGATTTCTCTGTTTTCAATCCTTTATTGAAAAATGAAGAGAACAAATGCCTGCACATGTATTATGAAGTTTCTATAAGTAATAAGAAGTTTATAATATGTGTATATATAATCTATATACATTTATAATTATATACTTTGGGGGAAAATACAGCATATAGTGAACCCACGGTATGCGAAGGTATTCAACTATAATTATATAATTATATTTAATTTTCAATACAATGTTTATTCCTTCAGGATTTCTACTTCATCAAAAACAAGGGGGGGAAATCCACCAATGGGGCTGAACAGAGAGATAGATATAGTACATAAAGTAATGCACTTGCTTTGCGTGGAGCCAACCCAGGTTCCATCCATCCCAGGCACAGAGCTACAAGTAATCTCAGAGAAACACTGCATGAGACCATAATAATGATGAAGACAAAATAATAGGAATTTTGCCTAGAAGTTTAACTAATAAGAGTTAGAAATTCTAAATATACGTTAGAGAAAACAAAGTACCAAACAGCCCAGTTACTTTTAACTTTCTTCGAGTGTACTTGAAAATATGGTAAAGTGAGACAGAATAATTCACAAGCACACATTTGAAGAAACATACAATACCAGACATAATAAAGTCAGTACCATAGTGATCTAGAAAACAATCGCTGTGATTGGTTTGATCTATTTTATACTAAGTCCTTTTGATAAATAATAATTTAGACAAGTGGATACATGTCTTCCTATCTCTGGGGCTTTCAATTTTCTCCTATAAAATTAGAGTCAAATAGGATTACTTCCATGGACATTTGTACTTCAAAGAAAATAAATTAAAGAATTCTCAGGTGTCTTGTCTCACTAGGAAATAATTGTTTGTGTGTGTATTAATATGTACATATACACATTTTTATTCTTAGTCAACAAAAAGAAAGAAAAATGTGTAATTTTTTGGTTTTCCTTTAAACCAAACAAACTTAATTCTATAAAAATATGTGCATGTCTTATTCTGGAAAGTTTTATGATTTTCTATTTGCCTATGTGAGAACTGATATTGAGTCTCTTCCAGAATCTGGAGTTATGTTTGTCTCCCACACGTCCAATTCTGAAAGGTTTTCATGATATTTTGATTGGTTCCATAAATTATTCTCTAACTTAAACTTTACTTATCCTTCCATGATAAACAAATAAATAAATAAATAAATAAATAAATAAATACAAGTCAATCTGGTCTCAGCTGCAGAGACTCTCCTAGTCACTTCCCACCCACACTTACCCAGCTCACCTGGCAGCTGTTCATAGCCATCATTTCAATTAAAGAAGAAATCTCTTTTAATCAGGAATGCTGGATGGCTTTGTCTGTTCTGTGCTGTGTAAAGTTTTCTCTCAAGTTCCAAGATGTACTATAAATGATTCAAACTCCTTTGTCATCCATTATGTTCATATCAGAATTTAACATGAGTGGGCTGGTTTAGAAATAATGAATTGGCTTTCTGCAGTTGAGAGGAGTCCTTCAGTTATAGCCCTTTGTGGCTAGAAGATGCTAAGGGCATATTCCATATATATGTGTGTATATATGTATATATTAAATCGAATCACCTTGAGATACAATTACAAAGCTTTCATGTTTGGTTTCAGTCATACAATGTTCCAACACACATCCCTCCACCAGTGTACACTTCCCACCGCCAATGTCCCCAATATCCCTCCAGCCCTCCACCCATATCACACCCCAGCCTGCCTCTATGGCAGGTACTTTTCTTCTTTCTCTCTATCTACTTTTGAACATCATGGTTTGCAATACAGATACTGTGAGGTCATCATGTGTGGTCCTTTACCCACTTTCAGCACATATCTCCAGATATCCAGAGTGATCCCTTCCAGCCATTATTGTAATTATGGTCCCTTCTGCATCCCATTTTCCCTCTCCTCTAGCTCCTGAGGAAGGCTTCCAACTGTGGACCAAACAACTTGGGTCCTTGTTTCTACCACGGGCATATTCTTAACCTACCCAACAAGTGAGAGATCACTCAGGGATAACTGGTTACAAAGACAAAGATGGACCATCTATAAGACTTCATGAAGAATATATTATAGGATTTCATAGACAAATTCACAATTATCACAGAGTTTGGTGTTTGCTGTAAATGAACTCTGAGTTGAAAAATTTACATGATGAAGTAAGTATTCAGTCCAACTTTCAGGAAATCAGAAGCTATAATATTGTGTTATACTTTGGATTTGGGAATGCAAACATCTTCAGTTAAGGTGTGTCCCATTCTAGTTATATATTTTATATTATTTAAACCTCATTGCCATATCTTAAACTTTTGTATAAAATTTTATTAAAACTAACTATATTCATATAAAGTGCTTAATACAGTATTTTTTTTAAAATTATTATTATTATTAAAGGGGCTAAATCATAGTAGTGATTAATCCTATGTAAGTCAGTTTCATGTGAAAAAAATGTACACTTCAAAGTTCTAGGTTATATCATATTAGAAACAAAGCTTTGTTGAGGGAAGAACTTCTACAGTAGGCCACGGATATAGGCCCAAGAATTCTCAACTGACCAAACTGGTCAACTCAATGTCAGCCTAATTCAATGAGGATGCAGTGATGCTCTTGATGGGAGGAGCCATCAGACTGCACTGGTATGCTCAGGGGCTATACCCAGTAGTGATCAGGTGGCCAGGTAGTTCTTGGGATAGAACTGGAGTTTCAGACAGGCAAAGTCATGCATACTAACTCTGTACTAAATCTAGAACAAGAAACATGCTTTTAACCCTAGAAAAAAATGTACCAACAGTATAAATATTTTCTTAAATTCCTTATTTCTCTTGTAAAAAGCAAATTCAAATCAGGAATATATTTCTTAGGAGGGTTTATGCACTACTTAACTATGCCTTACAATCATTTGAAGCATACTATACAACATTTTGTCCATGTACAAAGAGTATGATATAATAACCAATAAATTGCTTCATGTATGAGAGGAAGAAATCTCAAGTTGGTTTAAAGTCCGTGACAGAGCTATTGTGTAAGTCTTTACCAGGCTGCTCTGAGAGCCTATTTTTCTACCTACATGTAAAAATATCATCAATCTAACCCAGGCATAATTAATCAGGTAACACTTTTCAGACTACAATGTAATCTGGAAAATCTGGTACTTGGAAACTGGAGTGCCAGAGGTAGTTCTGATGTAAATCAACATAGAAGGGCCAAAATGATATATTAAACATCCATGAGAAGAAAAAGCAAACACGTGATAAGCTATCATGGATATCAAAATATATAGTTTTAAATGTAACAAAAATAACTAAATACAGTACAGGTAAAGAGATCTACTTCACTGCATTTTTCTTTAGGGGGTGGTACATAGCCAGTGGTAAACAGGATTTACTCCTGGTTCTGCGCTCAGGAATCATTCTTGGTGAAATACAGGCACCCCTCTGTAGCATTGCGCCCACTCCCATACTTTATTCTATCTTATAATACTTGTAGAGTATTGATAAACATGGATATCAAAATAACATAGCCATGTGGCTTGTTACCAGCATGCATTGGTTGAAGAAAGTTGGTTGATTCTTTCTTCCAATTTTAAATTTTACATATCATATAAAATAGAAAATGTATATGTAGAGAGATTTATGAACTCATATATTTTGCTATTAAATGTTCTATTTTGACAATTTATTATTATGACAATTATGTGTTTAACACTTACTTTTCAATGCACTGAACCTTTGGGGGGCTAAAATAACTTCTAAAAATCTAAGTTTCTCTTGGATCCAAAAGATAGTACTGCAGTTAAGGTGCTTGCCTTGCATGCAACCGATCTGGATTTGATTTCTAGCACATCATGTACTCCCCAACCTCCATCAGGAGTAATTGCTGAGCACAGAGCTAGATATAGGCCCTGAGCACCACTGAATGTGGCCCAAAAGACAAAAACAGACAAATAAAAACCCTTATCGGATCTTTCCTAAATTAAAAGAGCATAGAAGTTGAGCACTGGGGTCTAAGGATTATTAAGAAACTGCTGTAGCATCTGCTTCTCCCTGAAATAGGCATGTCTTCTAATATAGTAATTGCTGAATATAAGTTCGTTTGTTCAAGGCAACATTTTATTTAATGTATCACTGTATCACTGTCATCCCATTGATCACCGAATTACTCCAGCTGGCGCCAGTAACATCTCTATTCCTTCCAGTGCTGAAATTTTAGCAGCCTCTTCTTATTCGTCTTTTCTCAGCAATTTCTTTTCTCAGAATTTCTTTCAGGAACAGGAGAATGAGACCTAATGTTGTTACTTATGGGTGTGGCTTATGGATGTAATCCGTGAGTCACTGAAGACTGGGAGAAGCAGGCAGAGGGTCTCTGTTTCCGGCCTGTTGAGTCCAGAGTTCAAGGTCACAAAGTTCCACATTATCTGGCTTCTATGGGACTTCATTCTTGCGTGAGGAGCGGCCTGGAGCATGGCGGTGGTTGGGCAGTGAAGGTCTGCTGCCGGGGCTGGGTCCCTTGGGGTGCGGAGAGCTCTCACCCAACCCACCTCCTGGCTTATAGTCCCTCTATTTAATGAGTATCTATTATTTGCTTAACATTGTTCAAGGACTGAAGACCACTGCAAAGAAATTAAAAAGTAGAATAATACTTTATATTAAGCTGAGAGTCAACAAATCCATCTTAAAAACTTCAAAGCTTCAGAATTCTATTGTTTCAAGCCAGTGTATAATCCAAAAGTAAATTTTCTCCTATATGCTCCACTTTGAAGCGGCTCTATGACCTACAGTATATACCAGTAGGCACACAACCTGATCCCAAAACATAATTGAGTGTTTTTATATAGAAACTTCATATTAAGAGTTTACAGAGTGGTAGCTATGATAATACATTTTGACTAAGCCTGATACTGAATTTAAAAAATCTATTGTGTGAAAAAAAGTCATCAAATAGTTTTACTGTCACTGTCACTGTCCTCCCATTTTTCATTGATTTGCTCCAGCGGGCCCAGTAACGTCTCCATTGTGAGACTTGTTACTGTGTTTGGCATATCAGCTATGTCACAGTAGCTTGCCAGGCTTTGCCGTGTGGGAGAGATACTCTCAGTAGCTTGCCAGGCTCTCGGAGAGAGGCGGAGGAATTGAACCCGGGCCTGTTGGGCCAGCCGCATGCAAGGCAAATGCCCTACAGCTGTGCTATAACTCCAGCCCAAATAGTTTATTGTATTTAAAACTGCCGATTTATAATATTGATAAAAACATGGTTTATAACCTATAAACTATCCATTTTGGAAAAAAAAAGCAACCGGCCTAACACAATTGAAACTCTAAGATAAAAAATAATGTATATATCACTATATTAAATTAAATTTCTTATGAATAATTTGAAAGTTGTTTTCATACAAGCAACTTTAAATATTCATAAGAAATTTAATTATTGTATTGTAGGGTACATGTTTAAAGAGTTGGAATTTGTAAATAAATGCTGGCACACAACAGCTATTTGATCACTTGATCACTTGACATCCCGTTACTCATTGATTTGCTTGAGCGGGTGTCAGTAATGTCTCAATTTATTCCTGTCATGTGCTAGTATAGCCCAATGGCATCTGCTCACTCCAGGAACACTAAGAGCCTCAAATCATTCATTCAGGGTCTTGATGAAGAAGTCTGATCAACTTGTAAGAGGGCGGCCACGCGATCCTTTGACATCTTGTGGAATCCAGTCAGTAATGGCTCTAGTCCAGCAGTCGTCTCCACATCTCATTATGTGTCTAGCCTATGTGATTTTTGACACCTTGGCAAATGAGACAGCATTCCTAATTCTCAATCGTGGATACAGGTTGGAACTCTGGATTCCTTTTTTCACTTGAGTGAAGTGTGATATTCCAAGCATAGCTCTTGATTCCTCTTTGGGAGAACCAAATAGTGTTATCATCATGTTTTCGTAGGGCCCAGGTCTCTGAGGCGTCTGTTAAGGCAGGAAGAAAGGTGGAGTCGAAGAGATGTGCCTGGGGCTGGTAAAACAGCTATTTAGTCAAATAAAATTTTGTCACAAAGCCTCAAACTCTACTTAATTATATGCTATATGATATAAAATGAGTCCAAAGAACAGCATGTGCCTGCAGCCAATAAAACAGCTATTTAGTAAAATAAAATTTTGTCACAAAGCCTCAAACTTTACTTAATTCTATGCTATAAGATATAAAATGAGTCCAAAGAATAGCATAAGACACCTCACTTTATTTTATGGGAGCCAGAGAGATAATACAGCTGGTAGGGCACTTGTCTTGCTTGCTGCTGTCCTGGGTTTGATTCCCAAGTATTCCATATGGTTTGTGGATCCTGACAGGACTATTTCCTAAGTGCAGTCAAGAGTAACCTCTGAGCACGTCTACATATGGCATAAAACCCCATGCCCCCCAAAAATCCCATTCAATTACTGGTTAAATATAATCTACCACTGTTGCTGATATTCCCCCCAATATGTCATGGCTGTTAATTTTTCTAGGAAATGTCTCTAATCTATTAAGACTCTTCATTAACTTATGCAACAAATTCACTAATTTGGAGGAACTACTTATTGATATGGGCATCATATCTGGGTTATTATTCAAGTTGGCAAGACCTTCTAGAATCTTATAAACCATCATTTCCTGCACTATCTTTCATTCTTCCCTTTAAATATGCATTCTGTTGGATGTGTTATTTTCTTATTCATTTCTTTCACAGAAGATTCCTTTACAAGTTCAACAGAGGCAGTGACAACACTAAGTACTGTTCCAATAATCACAAACTTTACTATGATGCTCTTGATTCCCATAAGTGAGCCCCTCTGAATGCATATTTTAAATGAAGATGAACCACAAAGGCTAGTGCATGTTGAGAGGTTGATAACATTTTGTTTACTAACATTTATTATTAACCAGAAAATAATTCAAGAAGAATATGTGACCAATGATAAAAGAATGAGCATTGATTCTCTAATATCCCTCCTGTTTTGAAGATATGTTCTCTGGGTAATGTATCCACCCAAGTCTACTTCATCACAGTAGCTCAGGGTCACAGATTCATGACATTTGTCTTATGTGGCTGGGGGAGAGAACATGTTAATAGTCTAGGTTCACATGTTTTTTAGCACAAATGCTTTAATTTTAATACTGTAGATAGTTGAACAATTTCTTAATATGTAAATAAACTATGCCTGCTCTTTAAACCCATCCTCAAGACAAGTCACCTAGAAGTTTATCAGTACTTCTAAACCAGTGTTGTTTCAAGACCAAACAGAAATATCATCAATGCGGGATATTTTCTAGGTATACCCATCTTCTTTCTTAAGCTAAAAGTAATTATTACTCTATGACAATAGAGAATTATCTCATCATACTGAGGAAAGCAATTCATTCAGTTATTCTCCTGTATAATCAATTTTCCATAAATTCTCCTGGAGTTTGTAACATACTTCTTATATCAGACCAGGGCTCCTTGAAATTAAAGATTCAGTTTGGACTCACTGTCACTATTTATTATTTGCTTAGTTAGCGTAGAACCCCCCAAAAAATTCTTTGAATGCATGGATAGAAGAAAAGATATATGATATGTTTACCTGAGTATTTCAAGCAGTAGGTATTGTACCTAGAAAATTATTGTACCATTTAATTAAAATACAAATTATGTACTTTGTTTCTCAGACCAAAAAAAATGGATCCTTTCTTCTTAAATGTCTGAACTCTTTGATCATACTCTAAATATTGACCCTTATTCCCACCAGCCCCTATGATGTGAAAAGCATAAGAGAAAAATCACAGATGCTAACAGATATACAGAATTATTTTGGAGTAAGTGCTCATGACTAGTTCTGTTTAAAATATGATATGAGAAAGAAAACTTTCTGCATCTTTAAATAATGGAATAAAACAACTCAAATGAAACAATGAATCAGCTACAGAAGAAATTCCAGCTTCTTCCTTAAGGAAAGATAAAGTCAAGAGAATGAAATAAAACAATTGCTTTATTCCTTTATGAGATGTACATACATGCTGAACAGTAAGATGAATTTACATTCCAAGCAAACAACTGTGGTATAGGAACAGAAGTCGCCTGATGTTGCTTATGTAGTAAGATGTTCGTAACAATTCTACTGAATTTCACCACCAATGACAGCATTGGGAAATAGAGATATGTTGCCCAGGATCACATAGCTCCATGTGGCAGAGTTTAAGATTTAAACATAATAATTTCTGTCTCCAAAGTGCAAGTTGTCTACTATTCTCTTGACTGACCAAGTATGGTGCTAGTTTGTAATAATAACTGAAGGATGGCATGGTATAGAGTGACTAAAAAGAAAAGTGAAATTGTTCTGAGAAACTAAAAGTGTTTTAGTTGGATGGAGGTTGGGGAAAAGATTCAGTGCTGGAGAGGTTAATTAAGTCAGTCCTTTACAATTTTTTTATTCACTGAAACACAGAACGGCAGCTGTGATCAGATCCATGAGAAGGGTAAAGTGTGTGAAGGACGGAACTATTTTTGAAATCAAAACAGTAACATGAAGAGATTACAGCTTGACCCATTTCCTGGCATAAGAACTCAGGATTTCCAGATTGTTTCAGAACACCAATAACCTCACCACAGCTTGAAAATATTATTTAGGATCAGCAGATCTGCAGGCAATGTTGAGAAGGGATGCTGAGGCACTTGAAACAGATTTATCTATTATTTAAATTAAAATTTTTTAATGTCTTAGATGTAGAGATGGCCTGGGGGCCAGATGGCTGCATGATCTCATGTTTAAAGCTCACAAAGCACATTCGATTTGGTTTTCAACTGACAGTTTTCTACTATATATATATATATATATATATATATAAATTATCTATAAATCCATCATCAATCATTTTAGAGAACTTTTCTAAGGTTTCTAAAAATGTCTAATATTCATAGGGAAATTTTTTGTTCTTGGATGATATGTGAGGGCAAGTGGTAGAACATTAAAGATTTTTTCTAAGGTTATATCTTCCTTCAACAACTAGGGAAAATAAAACTATGTTGTTTCTAGAGACTGCACCTATTTCTAGAGGTTGCAGATCACTATTTCTAAAAGACAATGCTTTAGAGATATATAAAAATGTTTTATCTTAAAACTTGAGAAACTATTCCAATGAAAAGTAAAAATCCAAGTTATTATTCAACTATTTCAAAACACCTAGATATTAGTTCCAGTATAGCTGCTGGAAAGGACATTATATTTGGCTACATGGTTTTGTATAGGAATTAAGGAGATGATTATATCAGCGGCAGCAGCAAGATAAGTAACTTCCCTTAAAAATTAATATTTTGCAATCACTGTCACTGTCACTGTCCTCCCATTGTTCATCGATTTGCTCCAGTGGGCCCAGTTACATTGTGAGACTTGTTACTGTGTTTGGCATATCAAATACGTCACGGGTAGCTTACCAGACTTTGCCATGCAGGCGAGATATTCTCAGTAGCTTGCCGGGCTCTCTGAGAGGGGCGGAGGAATCAAACTCGGGTCAGCCGTGACGGCTGCATGAAAGAAAAACGCCCAACCCACTGTGCTATTATTCCAATCCTGTTTGGCAATAATAATATAAAAATTATTAGAAAAGATAAGACATTAATTGCTCCTCCTAAAATATAAACATAATTAATTTGTGAAATAAGCAGGTTTTAATCATTTTAAGTATTTGTAACAGTACATAAGTAACTTACTTCACCTTCTCTAATACTTTGTTTCTAGCTTATAAAGTGAGAAATCTAATTAACTAATGTATTCAGGATCTAGGAACATAACTCAAGTGGTAAAAGCATCCCTTGTATGTGAAGATTCTTACATTAGATCCTTAGCACCACATTAACTTTTTTTTTTTGCACTTTTGGGTCATACCCAGTGATGCTCAGGAATTACTCCTGGCTCTGTTTGGGGTACCATATGGGATGCTGAGAATTGACCCTGGATCGGCTGCATGCAAGGCAAGTGCCCTACTCGCTGTACTATTGCTGCAGCTCCACTACATTAACTCTTGAACCCTGCCAGGTGTGATGCCTATAGAGAATTACATACACAAAGTATTTATATTACATAATATATATGCTTTCACTTGTACACACATATACATATATAGTAGCACTGTCCTCCTGTTGTTCATCAATTTGCTCGAGCAGGCACCAGTAATGTCTCCAGTGTGAGACGTGTTGTTACTGTTTTTGGCATATCAAATCCAAATGGGTAGCTTGCCAGCTCTGCAGGGCATGCGGGATACTCTTTGTAACTGACAGGGCTCTCCAAGAGGGGTGGAGGAATCAAACCCAGATTGGCGGTGTGCAAGGCAAAGGCCCTACCCGCTGTGCTATCACTCTAGCCCACATATATAGTATTAATAAATATTTGTTATTTTTATATTTAATGCCACCACATCAATTGGCATTTTTGCAAAATAAGCTCACTTACAATTTTACAGAATACAAATCTGAATATCCTTCATGGTGGGGGAGCAACTATCAATAGGTCTACATTGTTCATCATGATTGTTTTGTTCCAATAGCAGTTGTCGGGGAACTGGCCAGTCAACCCCAGCACAGTGGAGTTTGATCCCCTGGTCGCTGGACTTACTCCCTATAGGAGAGAAAGTGGAAAGGGGAGAAACCTCTTCTCTGGCCCTCCGTGCACCCGCGGACTCCCGCCACCACCGAGAAAGAATGACTCGGAGTGAGGAAAGCTGGTGGTCAATCAGCAGTCCAGGGGGGCTCGACCTACAGTAAGGAAGACCACCCAACTGGTGTTAAGAAAGCCCAAGTGTCTCTTCTAAAGTTTATCAGCTGGCTGATAAGGTCAAAAGGGGATGCTATTTGGGCTCTGTACTTCTTAGAATTACCCAGCCCATCTCAGTAGTATTTGAGTCTTCCAGGGTGACACTTAAGAGAACTATATGGTTCCAGGAATTGAACTTCGGTGGGCCACATATACTGCATGTGCAATAACTACCCCCAGTAATAGTTCCGTGTGTTGAGATTGAGGTTGGCCCACATGTGGCTGTGCTCAGAGAACAATTCAGGCAGTGCTCAGGGGGCAATGTAGTGCCAGGAATTAAATCTGAGGTGGACCTTATATGAGACAGGCATTTTACCTGCTGTTCTATCTCTCTGTGGCTCCACACTATGTGCTACCAGTCATGACTCTCCATTTTGTTTTAGCTTGGTTTTGTTATTTGGTGCCACACCATGCTGTGCTCAGGGATTACTCCTTACCAGTTTTAGGAGACCTTATGAGATGCCAAGAGTAAAATCTGGTTTGGATGCATGCAATGTAAGTGCCTTACTTACTTAATTTTCTCTTGACCCCCCCCCCCCCCAGTAATGACTTTTTTTTAAAGAATTAAAAGTCAAGCCTCGCTGGGAGTGGCTTTTGAGCACAGCTGAGTATGACCAAAGAACCAAATCAAAACAAACTAAAACTGAGCACAGCTGAATGTGACCCAAGATCCAAATCAAAACAAACCAAAACAAAGTAGCCTCTTAAAGGTGTCTTAGTACAGCAAAGTAGAATAAAAGTAAAATAGCATGGAAAATAGTAAATTTTCATAACTTTCTTACCTGAGCAAATCTTTATATGCATTCAATTAAAAACTTAATAGCAGTAAAAGCCTTTGCCCTGCTCATTTTTTTTTTTAATTTAAGAAATGTCATCATTGAACATTTGATTTGAAATTGTTCACACCTAGAAGGTGGCAAAAATAATTTGAAATTTTTATAACTTCTCAGCACTAACCAACCTATTTTATCCTGTGTTTTAAGACAATCCAGTGGTCAGGTAGTATTATTGTAGTTATTCAGAAAATACTATGAACATTCAGGAAATAAAAGAAATGGATGTTTAGATTAATCTGAATAAGAGTTAAGAGTCTCAGACTCTTCAAGCCTGTGTTTTCCCTGAATATGTATCTCTCTTGTTTCTTTGTTTATTTCTTTCAACTCTAGAGAAGCCTGTGTTCTCTTTTGAGCACATTTCCCCTCTTTCACATCTTTCTAAGCAAGTTTCAATCAATGAAAACTACATTGCTACATGCATGTGCACACACACACACACACAGATTTAAGGGTCTCCCTAAAACCTTGGTATAACCTAGAACCCCCCTCCTTACCTCTGTCTTATAGGTTCCAATTCCTTTTTCCTTCTTATCTTGTATTTATGCCTTCAGGTAGAAATGTTCATCACCACAAGTTTGTGGGGATATGTCCTTGAGATTGTTGATGACAGTGACATTCAGTGAACTGAATGCAATTTTTATATTTTCTTCCAAAATAAGCTTTCCAAGAACAAGACATCATGAAATAGACACACTGTACCTGCCTTGCATTCATACACACAAACTCACAAGTATGCATCAGAGATAGGAAATTGAAGTAACAGATAAAAAAAAATGTTCCCTTAGAATAGGTCCCAGGATTCATGACTTGTTTTCAAGTCTTCATGAATTCATTCCTCTTCTCCTCATCTAAGAATGTTCTGACCATTATGCAAGCAATTGTGAGTAGAAAAAAAAAGAAAAGCTGTTTTTATAAAATTTGTTACTTGGAGAGAAAATAGGTGACATCTCTCAAAAGAATACATAAATGCTTTAATCTGAGATGAGTGTTATGCAGGAAACAAATATTGCATTACAAAAGAGAATGTTTTCCTTGAATATCTTTATAAATCATGTCTCTAAGGAATTTACATTTGAGGTGAAAAAACAGAGTGAAAGAGTTAACTTGGAAAAGTTGATAAATGAACTGGAGAATTTCAGGCACAAAGAAAAGACTCTCCATCAACCTTGAAACTGAATTGTCATCATACTGGAAAGATCTATGTGAATGGGGCCCAGAGAATGAGAGCAGTGCTCTAAGAGTAGATTGGACAGGTGAGCACGATCCTGTCCAAAGACTGTGAAGATCTTTGAAGACCTTTTCAGACATATTGAGACCAATGCAAATTATTATGCATTTTTCCTACAGACATGATGGCTTAAATAAAGGGGGGGGGGAACAGACTGATGCTGTAAAAATTTACTCCAAAGAGAGTGGAGAATGGCAAAGTTAGAGAATCAAGGTCATGGACCAATATTGACATTTCTTCAAAGGATAGTGATAAGTAAAAACCTAAAACTTGTCAGGACTTAAGCGATAGTAGAGCAGATCAGACGCATGCCATGAATGCAGCCAACCTAGGTTGATACCTGGCACCGCTTATGGTCCTCTGAGCACAAACCAAAAAAAATAGTTAATTAATAATAACTACTGGGATAAAGACATAGAGACAGAAACATTTTTTCCATCAGTTATTCTATCGCCATAAGTAACACACAGGGGACACTGGGAAAGAGGCTGAGTTCATTTCTCCTACATTTACCTAGCGTTAATTTAGCAAGGTCTCATTCTGTTTATCAAGTTGCACAGATTAAGCATTGAAGGCAAGAACAATTTGAAAAATACTTTTCACAGCAAATTTTAGCAGGTTTTTTTTTTATTAAAAATCACCCAATTTATTTAACTAAACAACCAGAAATCTAGTATGCTGAATTAATTTATGATCAAAAAAGATGTCTTTTAGGTTTTTGTAGGGGAACAAGAACTGAGAATCTTTTCTGAGTAACTAAGTTGGGGGAGGCAAAAAATATTGTAAACAATATTTTAAACAATATTGTAAACAATACGCCTAAAGGCAGCATGTGTGGTTGATAAAACTCCAAGAAGCACATGTGGAATTTCATAAAAATAATGTTTACCTTTCTCAAAGAAGAAATCCAAATGGCAAAAAAGCACATGAGAAAATGCTCTACATCATTAATTACAAGGGAGATGCAGATCAAAACCACAATGAGATACCATCTCACACCTCAGAGACTGGCCCACATTCAAAAGAACAAAAGCAACCTTGCTGGCACGGATGTGGCGAGAAAGGGACACTCCTTCACTGTTGGTGGGAATGCCGACTGGTTCAGTCCTTTTGGAAAACAGTATGGACGATTCTAAAAAAATTAGAAATTGAGCTCCCATTTGACCCAGTGATTCCACTCCTGGGAATATATCCCAGAGAGGCAAGAATGTGTAGTCGAAGTGACATCTGCACTTGTTTGTTCATTGCAGCACTCTTTACAATAACCAGAAACTGGAAGAAACCTGAATGCCAAAGAACAGATGACTGGTTAAAGAAACTTTGGTACATCTACACAATGGAGTACTATGTAGCTGTTAGAAAAGATGAAGTCATGAAATTTATATACAAGTGGTACAACAAGGAAAGTATCATGCTAAGCGAAATGGGTCAGAAAGAGAGGGATAGACATAGAAAGATTGCATTCATCTGGGGAATATAAAGAAACAAAATATGAGATTAATACCCAAGAATAGCTGAGATCAACACCAGGAGGATTACTCCATAGCTTAGAGGCCAGCCGGGCATTCTAGGGGAAATGGCAGCTCAGATAGAGAAGGGAGCACCAAATAAAGGGTGTTTGGAGGATCCTCCCAGGAGGGGAGATGCATGTTGAAAGTAGACTATGGACTGAACATGTTTGCCACTCAAAGCCTCTTTTGCAGACCACAACACCCAAAAGGAGAGAGAGAACACAGGGGATTGCCTTGCCACAGAGGCAGGGTGAGATGGGAGGGATGGTGGTGGGAGGGATATTATGCAAGGTGGTGGAAAATGGGCACTGGTGGAGGGATGGGTATTTGATCATTGTATAATCGAAACCCAAGCACAAAAAATTGTAAATCTACAACTGTGCCTCATGGTGTTTCACTAAAAATAAAAAAAATAAAATGAAATAAAAAATAATGTTACATATGATAACTAACACATATAGAAATTGGAACATTTTCATTGATCACACTGAACATTTTACTAAATCTATTATTTCCTCTCTCTTGTCTGATATTTCTTTGTGCTTGTTTCAATATCTGGTACAAACATACTTTCTCCATTATTCATTTCATTAGTGTCTGCAGGACTTCAATTTCTATGACTCTGGTTTGTCCATGAACATCCTATTCTGCTACATTGAGTAGTCAAATCTAGTTGCCTTTTCCTTCTGAATTCAGGCTCATTCATTCTTGGTTAACATTTTCTTTAAGTTATTTATTGGGGTGATTTCAGTTTGTCTTTTCTTTTCTCTTGGTTAAAGTAGTACACCAGAAAGAGCTCATTTTCACACTAGTAGAATTTGGTAAATGTGACTTCTCTTTAAGAATTTACACCAAATCAGATCTATTTAGAGAAAAGAGAAAACTAAATAACTGAGCCTAGAAGAAACTGAGTTCATATCGCAGATTGGAAAAAAACTAAGAAGTATATTAATTTTCGAAACACAGAAAGCAATGACAATTTGAGTTTCTACTCTAATCCAAACCTCCAGGGTATATAAGAGAACAACTCAGGTAACAATAATGTTTGAAATATTTTCTTCAAATCTCTCAGGTTGAGATTTGAGCATTGTGGATCTCTGCTCTGTTATTGTACCATAACAGTTCTTGGGCATTAAAATTTGAAATGTGGAGAAAAGTATTTTTCCCAGTCTGAGATACCCACCTACCCTCCCCACCTTATCTTTGGGATACCCTTGGAAGATGGGGAAGATAAAATGAGACATTTTACTTTTAATTGAATAGAAGTCAATAGAGGAAGAAGATGGCTAGCAGTGGCTCACAAATACACTCCAATTTTCCAGTTACTGGCCTTTCTTAGACACTCTGGAGGATAGACACTCTGGAGCCATCTAGTGGTGTAACATCATTGAATTAAAAGTTTAAGAAGATCCAGATTTATAACTGAAAAAAGTTCAAATGCAACTCCAATGGAAATTGACAGTCTCCCTGATCAAGTTCACACTCATATACCATCACTTCATGAAAGAATCTCTGACTTTAGGTTTTCTGGTTCCAGGAAGTAAGTAGATACACTCATTCACTCTGACTCCAGTTTCCTTTTGTACTGTTCCACAGTATGAATCATCTAGTGATCTAGATGAGTAGGAATTTATAAACAATACCTTTTAAAAAATCAGAAAATATAAGACTGTATCTATCCAGGAGAAATTGAAATCTGTTTGTGACTTACCAGTTATTGCTATTCTACCTCTACCTAAAGGTAAGGTAAAGGCCCTCCCGTTGATCATCGATTTGCTCGAGCGGGCCCAGTAACGTCTCGTCTCCATTGGAGACTTTGTTGTTACTGTGTTTGGCATATGGAATACCTCACGGGGAGCTTGCCAGGCTCTGCCGTGCGGGCGAGATACTCTCGGTAGCTTGCCGGGCTCTCCGAGAGGGGCGGAGGAATCGAACTCGGGTCGGCCATGTTGGCTGTGTGCAAGACAAACGCCCTACCGCTGTGCTATCGTTCCTCCAGCCCTCTACCTAATTCAACATATTTTCAAAGACACAATTTTGGTGGCTTAGTTTGGGTTTGCAAGAGAATCTCCAGTTGTTTTAAAGTTGTAGGGACAGTACTTTATTTTATCTGCTGTGCATGGCATTTGGGAAATAGAAGCTCAGAAGGTATTTTCCAATCCCCAAAATAAAAAACTAAATCATCCCTGTGAAGATTTTCACTGGATGGGGCTAATTTACAATACTTGCAAGGGCCTTTCTTTAGAAATTACATTGATAGATTCCCTTCTAATTTATCAGTGTAGTATCTAAACTGGTTCCATTTCTTTTACTTGATAAACCATATTAAGCTTTATGAAAACTATTCTTAAATTTGAATATGCATCTAAATCAACTGGAGATCATTTAAAATGCAGATTTCTGAAACTGAGTCTCAGAATTTCTGCATTGGGTAGTTCTTAATAGGGTCCAAGAATTTATTCTTATAAGTAGTTCTCAAGAGAGATTGAGACTGTTGACTGAAGAACTATACTTTGTGTCCTCCTGATACACAAAATAAAAGCATTGGAATTGACCCTATATTGTTTCATTGAGTTCCCCAATGTGTAGCAGGTTTTCAGTGGAGGTGATTCTTCTATTTTTGTAGGTCTGTGTCTTCATATGTGATTCTTCACAGACAACCAATTCATGAGAGATCAAAGTAAATCTATTAAATCGGGGAAGACTAGCACACTTATTTATTCTTTATACGTGTCCACATCAATCCTGGAGTCAGCCCAGCAGACCCCTTCAGCTATCTCTGAGTGACTAGGAAAGCCAAAGCACTTTGACTTGCTGTTCCTTAAATTCCCCACTAATGATCACCAGGGGCACCACTTCCCAGAAGGCTCTTTTAACAACTAGTCTTCTCTCTATACTTAGGCCATCAAAGCTTCAAATACTACTTCCTACGAGATGTTATTTTTTTAAAATCTCATTACTGTTTTTATTGGGTAAGAATAAGAGAGAATTTGAAGAGAAGAACGTTTCGGTCTCTGCTTAAAGAGATAACTCTGAATTAGGTGTTTTGTTTCACTGTATATCTCAATAAAATATGAGGATGATATAAAATATCAAAAATGAATAAGGAATATCTTCTTCACAGGCATTCTCTTTAGTGCTTCCAGAAGAAATGTGCCAAGATGGCCAGCATCACCATATCATAACCATGCCTACCATTGACACCTGTTACAACTACAACGGAGACCATTTTTTCTTCACTTGTAACATATGCAAACCTAAATACTTACAAATATTTGCATGGGAACTTTTTTGAGAGGAAGGGTGGGCCATAAGCAGTGGAGTTTAGGACCCAGTCCTGGCTTTGTGCTCAGGACTGACTCCTACTGAAGCACAGGGAACCATATGTGGTACAAGGGGTTTGAACTATTTTCACTGATATGACACATTCAAGGCACACCTCTGTACTCTCTCGCTGGTTCTTGGGAAGATTTTTAAACCCTGTCTTTCCGCTAATTTTTTTTCCTTGAATAGTCCAATACTGGTCTACTACAGAATGCAGAATGAAGATTAAGAATTGCCATCTATAATTAATTAATTATAGATAATTAATAAATAAAACTAATAGAATTCATTCATCTTGGGCTACAGAGAATCGCATGAAAAAGAATCAAAGAGGAAAACTCCCATTTTTTTTGTTGGAGAGATGATCCACTCTACAATCAAGAAAAAATAAACTAAAACATGAAAAGCGACATACCTAATTACTAATATACCAAAAACATAAAATTGAGTTTCAGAGTTAAATGAACCCACTTGTTCACTCTTGGCTTGCCATTTTCTTATTTTCATAGAGTTCCTCTGACTTTTGTTGAGCACATTCCAGGCAATCAATAGTCTTTCTCCATATCAATTACTGTAGAATTAGAGTTATAATTACTGTAGAATTACTGTGGAATCTACAATTACTGTAGAATAAGAGTTACTAGTCCTATTGTCACAAGATTGCTTATTTAAACATTACTCCAGGAATAACTATTATAAGATATATTTTATACCTTCGTGAATTACCCTGTTAGGAGGAATACTATGGTCTCTCAAAGAAGCAAAATAAAAAGTTATCTACTATAAAACTATATATCTATGCATTAGGAATTGATGTGGTGATATAAATAAAATAAAATCTAACAATTTCTACAAAAATGAGTCCTACAGATTTCATCAAGGATGAATATTTGAGAATCTAAATATATCTGAATTCAAGAAATGAATATGGTTACTAATAAGAGAAAAAACTTTTCAGTTATTTCTAAACAAATAAATGTTGGGCTATGAAATTAAAGTAGTCATATGAGTGGGACAAGGTCATATTTTACTAAACAGATGGAGTTGATGCTTGAAGAAGCTATTTCATGTGTTTGTTTTATTTGGCATATGCATTAAAATGTGTAGTCTGAATATATGTATACTGTATTCTATATCATGACGATTCTCAAATGTTTCATCTTTTCAATTTTTAGAATAGACATATTCCAGATGTCCTAAAAAAGAGATTTACAAAACCGAAAATGGGATGACAATAGTTTAGAATTTTATTTTTACAAAAAATAAAATGTAAGTTTCCAAGGGCATAATAATTAGATATACATGGAGAAAATATGATATCATCTTACTCTTTTCTCTACCAACTTAGAGTTGGTGTCATCTACTATGATGCCCAGGTTTCCTGTTATTTAGTCTCAAATTAATTCACTGTGTGGATATGAAACACAAAATATCAAAGCAAATGCTACAAAGAAATTCTCCAAAAGACAGTTATCTGGGAATTTTTTCCAGAGTGTTCAAGGGATGTATCCATGGAGGGTGTGGGAGGTGTGACATTAAAAAATGATGAGTTGCCCAAGTTCATATCACAAGGTGATAGAGGGATCAAAAACACTCTCCAAAGTTTACTGCTCAGGTTCTAGTCACTCTTTTTCTTTGTAATCAGAATCTGTTATTTTGTGTTTGCTACTTTTATATATGGAAAATGAAAAAGAAGAAAAGACTTCCCTCTGGAAACAACTGCTCAATTTCTTACCCCCTCCAAAAAATGTATTTTATAATACACTGAGGAAATTTTGATAGTTTTCCCAATAAATTTTCCAAACTGACAGACCTATGATTTTTCAAGGGTAGTTACAAATACTATGCCCTTAAGCCAAACAAGCACTATCTTTGGGGAGATTTTATTTGTGTGATCAATTCATATCTGGACAGGTCTTCTGTTGGTTGGCATAGCAACTAACTGAAGTTCATTGAACTTTTAGATGTGTGTGCTAACAGACTAAAGCTGATTTTCCCCCCATAGGGACCAGAAAAAGCTTTCTTTGTTAAACCTCTCCAGTTGCATTCAAAAATACATCATTTTTCTCAAGTCTCCAAACACACACATTTGAGATTTGGAAAGTAATATTAAGAAAATTGCATCTATCACCCAATGCCATAATGATATTCCTCTATTTCTTGATAGAAAGGCTAAAGTTAAACATTGCCTTTTTCCTATCAATTTCTTGGTATTTCTGTGGTAAAATAATTTTATGAGATTCTTTCCAAGAATATAAAAATTTAATTCTGTGGGAGATTTCAGGGCAGAGATTTTTACAGGTTGTTGGTATTTACTTTGTCCTTGATAATGTTTTATTTATTATGGTGGGAGGCTTTCAATTAGTGGTCCCTAGGCCAAGAGCTACCCCCAGCAAACTTTGTCAACAGAGCTGGATAGTTCAATGCTAGAGCCTGAGAATAATGGATTTTTATGGACAATAAAGTTTTAGAGTTAGAAATATTTGATCTCCTTGTCTTATTTAAGAAGCTTGCTAACAATGTGTCTTCATGCCATATTCATGAACAGTTAACCAGTGCATGTCTAGAGAGTTTATGAATAAACCTGTATTCAGCACTCTGAATGATGAAAACAAATGAGATATGATTGACTATTAAATGATTTATGAACTAGGAGATAGTACATGTCTAGCAGATGCGAAGATCATGTACCATGTGGTCTGCAAACATCATTAGGTGAACTGTAGAGGCCTTAGCACCAACAGGTAGACTGGATAACCCCAGCACCAAAGGGGAGAAGCAACAGTACCCTCAGACACTCGTATTGAACCTGTAGCTTAGATGGTTAAGAAAGCCCAAGGCCTCCTGAGCACTGTTTGAGAGATCCAGAAAATTCATTAATTATAATACTTCTGTGAAAGAACTAAAGAATGTGGAGGACTAGTAAAAAAATTAAAAATTCTACTATAGGATCAGTACACAAAAATGATTTGAAAAGAATAGATGCATAGTTATCGTCTTCCTTTTTAACGGTTAATTTTCATTTTTAAAGCTTTACCACTATGAGAAGTTTAAAATATAGGCTTGCTATTATCTACAGGAGAGCTGACCTATGTTTCTAAGACTTTCTCACTATTTAAAGGGAGAAAAAGATAGGGTAACCTTTTAAAAATCATCCCCTTATGAAGTCGGAACATATTCCAATTACTTGAGGACTGCCTTTTAATGCTTTTGAGTAAGGGTCTGCAAACAGCACTTAATTTTTTCAACAGCAAAACTATTTTATTCATCTTACTTTTAATTTTTCTGGAGTATGGGTGTGCTGTCTCAAACAGGGTTTTGCAGTCTTTTCTCAACACTGGCTTTGCAAAAGTCGGTGCCGCTCTGATGTGTTCATTGCCATCTGACTGTTCACCAAGGTTTCCTTTCAGCCTGGACTGGAGCCAATCGACTGCCAATGAAGCTATTACACTTAAATGACATTATTGATTAACAGCGATTAGATCAGGCTGCTGACAATGTATAAGTGACCATTACTATTTATAAACAGCCATTCAGTAGTCTGGTACTAAGACTTCACTGCATGTGGTTTTGTGGGCAGCTGGCCTCTGGCCTCTTCTTATGTCTGGAGGTCTTTTTAAAGGAGCTGATGTATTGTAAGGATCTTCATTCACAAATGTCCTTTTTGAATTGAAGGGATTGCTTTTGTTTGATTCCAAAAAGGGGGAAAGTTAAAAAGGTTAGAACTTGGTTTGCAGGAGGCTGTGAGCATATGGAGAAAATGAGAGTTGAGTGCCAATTCTGAACAAAACCCCACTGTGGGATTTTGTAGATAAGTGGTTGGTGAAGTTTAACATTAACCTCTACTGCCATCATGTGGACAAAGGAGAATTTCTTGTATCCTAGTGACCCCACTAGAACTGCAGTGAATTTAACAACAAATAGAGGGCTAATGGCTGATTGCAAACAATACATTTTTTATTTTAAAATATCCTAGAGTCCACGTGCGCACTTCAAATGATTGGCTTCAGGAATTTTCTAGAGAACTAAACAAAGAAATCCTCAGGGATTAACTTTCTAGCAGCCTGAGGCCAAACCTCTCACAACGGAAATGTTTCTTCATCCACTCTAACAGGACATGTAAAAATATTTTTGAAGAATCAAACAGAACCCATTGATAAGCAAATGCAAAAGGGAAAATATACATAAACGGAATATAAACAAGTAAAAGTAGAAGCAATGTGATGGGCCTGCATCTATCTAAGCCCTGACTATTCTTAAAGGAATCAGTCCATGATTCTAGTCAATAAATAAATAAGTAAAACAAGCAAGCAGACAGAAGTATCTCGAATGGAGTTACATAGCTAAGCAGCTAAGGATAATGTCACCTAACTCTCTTACAATAGAGATCAAACCTACTAAGAAATTACTGGAGGACTTTTTGGGGCGAGCTAGAAGATGTTATTTGTTATATCATGTTATATGTGATGGATACTTCCAGAAGTCAGACTTTTACCCTGCACCCAACACATGATATAGGAGATAGGAACTATATTCTGATAATTACATATCAAAGCAATGGTTTCTAGGTTTCAGAGAAGGAAAGTTGAATTATCTCACTGGAAAAAGCAAAGGAGAGGAGATTTGCAACTCAAAGAAGTTGAGAAAGAATTTACAATTGCAAATTTCTGAAAGGAGGTAGGGTAGAGTGATGTATAGAATCCATGGACCTAAAATCAGAAAGAATAATTTTAGATTTTTTCACCTCATGATTTTATCTGAAATTCAGCCAAGCTGAGGAGAACCAATCTGCCTTGTTGAAGAATCACAATCTCCCAATGTGTAGAACAATTGTGTTAATAGAATAACCATGGTTTTTGAGTAGTCTCAACCACCCTGACCTACAATAGTACATGTGAATATTGTCAAAGAAACAGTAGAACACTGTTAATAATAACTATTAGTTTATTATTAATGCCAAATGAACTTATCATTAATGCAGTGTTTCCAACTCTATTTCAGGAATGTGCACAAATTGAACTTTAAAAACAACTAAGGTGAAGGGTGCTGGAGAGGGGTTTTATAGCAGTTAAGGCTCTTGTCTTCCACATGCCTGACCCGGGTTTGATGCCCAGTATCTAACATGGTCTCTGGAGTACCACCAGGAGTAACTCTGCAGCATTGCTTGGTGTGACCCTGAAACAAACAGACAAATCACCAAGATGAATACTTTCACAAAATGCTTTCACAAAACATACAAATCCAATAGAGAAAATCTCAAATATAAATGCAGTTCTACAATTTACTAAACATAGACTCACTGAAACTTAGTAAAAACTGATTCCAACAAAACCTACTTATTCACAAAGCTCTTAAGATATGTGGATGAGAGAAAGATAAGCTTCCAGCACAATGGTGATATCTTGTAAGTACTAGTAAAATCTGAAGTTGCAGGGTTCAACTGTGTCACAGACTCTATTCACCAGCATGAAACTAAAGGGAAATGTAAGCTTTTGCCCCCATAATTTTGCATCTCTACAAAACCTTTTATCATGCAGATTTCTTACATTCTCTGTTGTTGTTCCCTGCAGTTTACCCTTATTGAGAAACACACTTAGAACAAATTAAATGAAATAGAGATGTACAAATAAAGCAAGTGTTACACTTGGACGAAATGGGTCCTGAAAAGAAGCAAGTTTTGTGGACTGGATGCAGCCCATGACTGAGGTGAAGTGAGTTGGTTGTCTCACAGGCAACTGAATTGAAGTGAGGCACAATATAGTCTCATGAGGAGTGTCACTGCCATCCTGCTCTAACCACTTTGGTCACCAGGGGAAGTTCTTGGGAGTATTATGAGTGGTAAAATTGACCACAAGTCCCTGCCTGGCCCTGATGCTCACATTCACCACCAGCCCCGTTATGCAGCCACCTAGCTGCACCCAGGTTCTACTTGACCTTATTGGAGCAGGAACGTGTCTCCATCACCTACATTCTGAGGCAGAAGTGGTCTTAGGCTGGAGTGAGGAACTGCTCTGTGCAAAAAGTAAATTCAGTCCTGAGTCTGCACAGTTTTATGGGTTTGATATTTATCCTTACAGAAAAGAAATTCAGGAAAGAGATGAAAAGTGAAATAATGTCTCTATCCAGGAAATATAAGAGGAGAAATAAACACTTTCAAGAGAGAACCTTGAAGTAGACATAGCAAGTTGAGAAATCAGGATGAGGGCAAATATCTGAGATAGATTGTGCCCTGCTTGCGTTTGTAAAGTTAGTTTTTTTTTTGCTTTGGGGGTCACAGCTGCTCATGTTCAGGGGTTACTCCTGCCTCTGCACTCAGGAATTACTCCTCACACTGCTCGGGAGACCATATGGGATGCTGGGAATCGAATCCGGGTCAGCCGAGTGCAAGGCAAATGCCCTACCCATTGTGCTATTGCTCCAGCCCTCAAGTAAAGTTAGTTTCCCCGAACTCCCTCATTTGAGATTATAAAGACAAAGCCTGTTTCTAGGGGTTGTCAAGGGGAACTGCTGCTGGGAACTGTTGATGGTCTTTCATATTCTTATCATGGCCTTTCTTCCCACTGGAGTTCATCTTCTCTGGAGACCCAGTCTTAGTTTCTGCATCTCAATAAGTGTTCCATACCTCTTTGGGTAAGGTTTAGAGACATTTTTGCTCCACATTATCAGGACTTCTCCTGTCTCTCTGCCTGCCTGCCTGCCTGCCTGCCTGCCTGCAACAGGAGAAAAATGAAAGCATTTCCCAAGTACAGGGGAAATAAGCAACTATCAAAAGGTGAGCAAATGATGTATAAGAATAAGTACTTGCACCCTCCCTTTTTACGTCTTTACCTCCTACTCATACCCCAACTAACAAACCTGCGTCATTTGAGCTGAAAGAAGAACCCATCTCTGAATATAGATCTGAGTTTAAAATCATTCTGCAATGGTCCTACTGTGACTTTTGAGAACAATGACATCTCTTAAAATAACTGTGTTTTCCATCATGACCTTCAGTGTGTCTGAAAGTTTGTGATGATGAATAGTGAATGGTAACTGGCATGCTATAGAATTCAGCCCCTTAATTGCTCACTGAGAAGTCACATAGAATTTTCAATTCTTCTGGTTTTGCCAATGCTTAGAAAAGATCACTAAGTCTAAATCTACATAAAGCTACCAAATTGAAATAGAATGGATGTTTCCATCTAAACCAGACACTCAGCCTTTTGTGAAGCAATCTGAAGAAGCCAGAGATGGGCTTATGATGATAATGGCTGACATCAGACATGTATACTTGTAAATTGTGACTATTATCATTTAATAGCTGTGTGGCCTTGAGCAAGCTTGTTCATCCTTTGTATTTCAGTAACAATATTAGCCAGAGGAGAAACATCATTTCTCACTGGGTTATTAGGAGAATTTAGCACACTAATATCTGTAAAACATGGCACCCAGTAGTATACCAGAAAATATAGCTGTTTCATAGCTGTTGGAATATATTAAGGGCATATTTTGCAACAGAGAATAAGGTGTGGATCCAGTTAGCCTGCATGGGATTTGAGAAGACCATATATATCATATATCTCTATCTATCTATCTATCTATCTATCTATCTATCTATCTATCATGGTGAGCCTGAGCTGTGGAAATGACAAGGGTGGAGGCTGCAAGGTGGGTGTGAAGGACACTTGCTCAGGGAAATTATCTGGAAGAAATGACAGAAACAATAGAACAAGAGGACCTCTTTGGTCCTGAAGCACCTTATT
This sequence comes from Sorex fumeus, assembly GCF_029834395.1. Taxonomy (NCBI): domain Eukaryota; kingdom Metazoa; phylum Chordata; class Mammalia; order Eulipotyphla; family Soricidae; genus Sorex; species Sorex fumeus. The sequence goes on along the minus strand of NW_026606064.1, from coordinate 26,366,123 downwards.
CGTGTTGTTGACCCTGAACGTGCTGATGATGACAGCAGGAAGTACACTTCCCAGTCACTGGAAAGGTCACGGTCCTCCCGTTGTTCATTGATTTGCTCAAGTGGGCCCAGTAACGTCTCCATCGTGAGACTTGTTGTTATTGTGTTTGGCATATCGAATACGTCACGGTTAGCTTGCCAGGCTCTGCCGGGCGGGCGAGATACTCTTGGTAGCTTGCCAGGCTCTTCGAGAGGGGCGGAGGAATCGAACTCAGGTCAGTCATGTTGGCCGCTTGCAAGGCAAACGCCCTACCGCTGTGCTATTGCTCCAGCCCTAGTCACTGGAATGAAAGAGGAAAATGTGTGATGGTTCATTTTATGCCAACTTGACTGGTCCGTGGGTGCTCAGATATGTGATGAACTATTATTTGGGGTGTGTTTGTGAGGGTGTTTCTGGATAATGGCAGCACTTGATCAGTCAAGTAAAGAAAATTATCTTCGGCTTTCCCCAATATGCCAAAGGTCAGGCTAGAAGCAACAAGGCTGAGCATGGGAGAATATGTCCTCATCACCTAACTGTCATTCTGTGGATATGTTGGTTTTCTCCTGTCTTTAAACTCCACCTCACTGACACATATCATCAGCTTCCCTGAGTCTCTGACTTGCTGCAAATCTTAAAATTTAGCTTCCATAATGACATGAGCCTATTCCTTATTTTAAAAACTCATGTGTCTCTTCTCCTTATATATCAATCTATCTGTATCATCAGGTGTTACTTATTACTTATTAATACCTGTCACCTTCCCTTCATTACTTATCTTTATATCTGTCTAATATTGGTTCTGTGTATCTGGGGAGCCTAAACTAAAGCAGAAAATATTGTGCTTCTAGACAAAACCCTAATACAATACTCAGAACCTTCAGAGTTTAAGATGTGAAAGACAATGCACCAGGAATCTTCACCAGCTTATCAAATATTCTAAAGAAATGGGTAATAATCAACATTATACATAGCACTGAATGAGAAAAGGGGGGCGCTGTCAAGAAGTTCAACTAAAAATACTATAGGAGAACATTACTGAAAACTAGGAAAAATAAAAAGGAGTTTCCCTTGCAAACAAATTTGAGTGTGTCAATAGAGTCTCATAAAAGCATCATTGAGGAGGGTTTCAGCCCTATCACTGGCTTCCTTTTGGGAATTAGATTGAGATGGGAAAATCATTTCAGAATTTAATGTTAAAGGAGCAATGAAAATGTCAGTCAGCCACCAAAGAGTTTCTTCTTGCTCCTACCAAATTGTTTTCTGATGTTCCAGTGGTTCACAAGGCAAAGATCTCCACCTTTACTGAGCTTCAAAACATTGATGATTGACCAAAGCTAGGACATCTCATGATGTCCCTCAGTCTTCACGCAGCTCTCATCTCTATTCTCCAATCACTTGAGATGAATCCATGAAGACATAATTGATTCTAGAAATCAAAGTAGAGATCCTAGTAGGGCAGGCTTGCTTCCACCTGCAGTAACTAGGTAACCTATTTGAATGTGTCACGAATCATTAGGCTTAATTTCTCAGGAAGGTTTCAAACTGCTTCTTTTTTTTAAATTTTTTATTAGTGAAACACCATGAGGTACAGTTGTAGACTTACAATTTTTTGTGTTTGGGTTTCAATTATACAATGATCAAATACCCATCCCTCTATCAGTGCCCATTTTCCACCACCATGAATCCCAGTATCCCTCCTACCCACCCATACCCCCCACCCCACCCTGCCTCTGTGGCAGGCATTCCCTTTTGTTCTCGCTCTCTTTTTGGGTGTTGTAGTTTGCAAAAGAGTCATTGAATGGCAATCATGTTCGGTCTATAGTCTACTTCCAGCATACTTCTCCCATCCTGGGAGGATCCTCCCAACACCCTTTATTTGGTGTTCCCTTCTCTATCTGAGCTCCCTTTTCTCCTAGCATGTATGGCTTGCCTCAATCCATGGAGTAAACCTCCTGGTACTCACAAATCACAAAAATCACAAATCATCCTGTTAATCATCGATTGCCTCGAGCAGGCCCCAGTGACGTCTCCTTCATCCTATCCCTGAGATTATATTCAAGGCTCTTTAGGAAAATGAGACCCATCATTGTTACTGCTATTTGGCATATTGGGTACGCCACGGGGAGTTTGCCAGACTCTGCCGTGTGGGCAGGCTACATTCGGTAGCCTGCCAGTTTGTCCAAAGTAGGAGTGAGATAATAAGATGTCATAATAGGATTCCGGGAGCTGGTGTTTATAGTCTCTGAGTCTTGGCCGTTGATGGGATTACACGGCGCCAGGGGGCCAGTTGGTGGGTGTGACCCACGCCTACTGGAATTTGGAGGATCTGAGTGGAGGATGCTCGGCCCAAATCCGAGTAGACTTGGAGATCTCGGCCCCGGAACCCACGTGACTTTGTCCCTCTGCCAGTACCTTCATGTGTGCGGAGAGTGGTCTCAGCATGGTGGTGGCTGGTCCTGGAGGTCTTTGGCTGCTGGAGCCCTGGTCGGGGCGGGGAGAAAAGCTCAACCCGCTCCCCTCCAAGGGGCTCCGGCGGCAAGGACAGTCAGGTTCGGGGGCAGGAGACTGCACTGTTCTCCAATCCATGGAGTAAACCTCCTGGTACTAATCTTGGCTATTCTTGGGTATTAGTCTCCTTTTTATATTCCCCAGATGAATACAATCTTTCTATGTCTAACCCTCTCTTTCTGACTCATTTTGTTTAGCATGATACTTTCCATGTAGTACCACTTGCATGTAAATTTCATGACTTCATCTTTTCTAACAGCTACATAGTACTCCATTGTGTAGATGTACCAAAGTTTCTTTAACCAGTCATCTGTTCTTGGGCACTCAGGTTTTTTCAAGATTCTGGCTATTGTAAAGAGTGCTGCAATGAATAAACAAGAGCAGATGTCACTTCAAGTATACTTTTTTGCCTCTCTGGGATATATTCCCAGGAGTGGTATTGCTGGGTCAAATGGGAGATCAAATTCTAATTTTTTGAGAATCGTCCATACTGTTTTCCAAAAGGGTTGGACCAGTTGGCATTCCCACCAGCAATGAAGCTTAGGAAAGACTAATTTGGCCTGTGCACTGTAGTCAGAAATCTATAGTGAGACGCTCCCAGGAGAGTCATCCTATAATCTTAATGTATCTCTTACTGTGTCCATACAAAATAACTAATTAGTGTGTGGTGTGTGTGTGTGTGTCTGTGTGTGTGTGTGTGTGTACCAATGCAGCTGCTTCTTGCATGCCTGTTTCCTAGATTTAATTTTTCTCCTCTTTGTCCTCAAAATTCTTTTTAAGTGAAGAGATCACTTAAAGAAAAAGAAAATTCCAGTCCATCGTGATTTGCCTTTATCATACCAACAACCACTTTAATTTACTCTGATTTAATGAATTTAGCAGACCAACAGCACTATACAACCTTGAATTCAAGATATTCAGAGCTTTTTAGTGGTATACTGAGTTGTATGCCTTTTTCCAACAAGACCTATGACAAAGCAGACAAACACAGAATATTTAACTTTGCTAAAAAATTGACACATACCATAAACTATTTATGATCCTACCCAAGATTTTCACAAGTCCCCAGTAGTCACGATTATAAATCCTGTGAATGATACTTAGTCATTACTTGGAATTACTTAGAAGAAGGAAGAGCTGAAGCATAAGTATTGAAACACATCTCAAGATCTAGTAGATTATTTACTTCAAGATTCCCTGTATCTGCACCATGCCACTCAGAAATGCTTGACACTATCCTTACTGTGTAGATTAAAACTCTCCAGATCCAAGAGTCAAGGAGCTTTCCTTATCTTATATACTTGATAAGTGACAGATTGAGACTTGGTATTAGAGGCAGGTTCTATGACTCCAAACTTCTATTTCAACAGTTTAGAGAATGTGTGAAAAAATACAGGGAAGTTTTATATCGCTCTGTATAAATAGGTGTGGGTAAAGGAGAAAATGGACTGGGGATATGCCAGGGGAGTAAAGTGAATATTCAACTTTTACCCTTTCCCAAACAATGTTAGTCCCCAGTAACCCTTTTGTTCTCCTACTCTATGTCACATTATTTCTCTAATTCCAATCATGTAACTGGACTAAGCGAGGAAACATGTGAGATTAAAGAAAAATTTCAGAATAAATATCTGTAATCTAAACTCTTATAAATATCTTCAATTAAGTCTCTAGTAAATTACTGGATTTTTGAGCAGTTTTAGGAGACTTGTAAGAAAAATTTCAGGCTAATTCTATGGATGAATAGGGAAAACTTCAAAACTATTTTAGTGAAACACGGTTTTATCAAAGCATATCATGATTTAAAAAGAGACAAAGGTCTTCAAGTCTTACCCAACCAGAAGAGTAAAATTGAGCATGTCATTTATGTCTCTGAAAACAGGAACAAATAACTAAGGTATATGCTTATCCAGGGGTATGCTAAATGGTAATGAAAGAATTGGGCTTGGAGACCAGGTCCAATGACTCCTAGCCAACCATGACAACCAAGAAATAAGTCCCAGTAGACCACAAATAGCTGACTCAGGCTTCCTAATTTGCCTACCCATATCCTGATGTGGGACTCTAGGTCCAGACTTCACAGAAGCTCTTTGCTTTGCACGACAAATTCTTAAAAACTCTCTCTGAAATACCACCCCAATCTAGTTCCTAGTTCTCATATTATTCATTCACTACCAGTGAACAGAAGCCTAAATGGAAAAGGGAAGTTGTTTTCTTATTTTCATTATTTTAGTAAGACAACATGTATTTAAACACTTTGGTGTTTATACACTATTTCACACATTCAACCACATTATCTCTAGCCATGCCATCATATAAATATACATCTTGCTTATTCCTCTTCTCAGTTTAAGATTGGACAAATGAGGCCCAGATCATTTGTCTGGGAGCTGAGTATCACACAGATAAGCAGCAACTAAAATGGGATTCCAAGTGCAGGCTGATCACTTGTCTGTTGCTTTGCCTAACAGAGCATGGAGAAGTAGATGCATTTGATGTGAGATATTTTCATGAATCTACTTTCCAGCTACCCACGGCATATCCTTTGTCAGTAGAACAAATGAACTAGAGGACCCATTCTGCAGGCAGTTGGACACTTTCTAAGTGTCTTTCTCCCTAGACCATAGGAAAGTATGTACCCTTCCTATCACCAGATGTAGAGGGAAAGCATGTATCTTTCCTATAACCAGATGAAAGAGACGATTCTAGAACACTGGTTCTTCCATCTACAGTCCATGCATATACCCAGTGGATACAGAATACCTTACCCTACCCTCTTCAGTGGGTCTGAGTCCAGCTCATTTCTCACAGTTGACAGGAATCTGCAAAAAGAGGCCGAGGAACGCAGCTAAGAAACACTGATGTGGTTGCCCATCTCTTGTCCTTATAAGAGTAAGAAATTGTTTATAATCCAGGTGCCTCACAAGTGAAAACCTTCCCAAACAACATTAGGAAGAGTAAAACAAGTCAGTCCTCTAGAGGGAAAAGATAGCAAAATCCCAAAGACTGTGACATGAAAGTGCATGACATTTCCTGAAACAAAACAACTAGAGGTCTTTGTGAAGAAATAATGTCCACTAGGTGGCAGCACAGCCTCCCTCTGACTTCCTATCAGCTCTTTAGGAGAACATGACACACTGCAAAGGGAAGGGAAGGGTATCAGGGAGAGGCAGAGCGATGGAGAGAGATCACCTCTTGAGGGCTTGCAAGATGCTATACTTTAAAATGGACATTTTGGAATAGTGTAGTTCATTTAATTCCCAAAACTAATTGAGGTAGATGTCTCTGTTTTAAAGTTGTTCATGATAATAGCATGAGGATAGTCTGCCGTCATTACATTGTATATTGATGACCTTATTTTCTCTCTCAATACCCCTCAGAATGACTACCCTTAATTCTCTTTAACAGAACTGAGATGGGAAGAGAGTAGATGAATTTAAAACTATACAACTACTGACCCAGAAAACAAGTTTGAACCATGAACTCCAGCTCAGAGTCTATAAATGACTGAACATACTCTCAAAGCTTAAGAAAGATTAAATAACTTCACATGTAAAAAATAAAAAGTGACTGGCGTGGAACAAACACCTATTGATACAAATAGTTTTGATACTAGTTAATAATAGTTTGATCTGTATATGATACGAATTTGTGGGGGGTTGTTTTTGGGTCATATCCACCTATGCTCAGGGTTGCTCCTGACTTTGTACTCAGGAATCACTCCTAGCTGGTGGTTGCTCGGGAACCATATGAGATGCTGGAAACCAATCGAATCCGGGGAAGATGCATAGACGGCAAATGCCTTCCCCACTGGACTCTCTCTCCACCCCTGAAGTGACTTTTTCCCCCCAGTGAAGTAATTTTAATTTGTTTTGTTTTGTTTGGGGCCATGCTCTGCTTTGCTCAGGGCTGAAATTCTGACTTTCTGCTCAGAAAACTCTTGGCAGGGCTCTGGGGGACAAATAGGGTGCCATGATTCAAACCCATGTTGCCTGCATTCAAGGCCTTACCCACCATACTATCTCTCTGCCCCATAGAGTAATTTTATCAACAGTATGATGACCAAAACTATATAATTATTTTATCTGGAATCACACAATAAATACAGAAATAACTTGATCCCATCTTCCCTCTGGGTAGATATATATGTATTCATCATAATTCCAATAATTTTGGATATGTATCCTTTGAAGAGCATTTATTTCATTTATCTTTAAACATTGTCCCCAGCCATTAAACAATGGCAGAAGTACAGTAGTCCATGAAACATATGGTGAACTTCACCAATGCTGTTGAAATCTGAACTGGTTGCCATTTCTCATCACTCTTTTATCACCCTTTCCTTTTCCTCCGTTAATTTTCTGATTACTAGTGATGGCATACCTGCTTGGTTGTAGTACCTGCCCAAAGTCAAACTTCTTTAGTTGAGGTGCTTGCTTAGATGTTCACTGGGGATTGCATTCTTGTGATGCTGGTTCATATTTTGGGAGTTGTGTTTGATAGGTATCTCTTTAGGGATTGCATACATACTTTTTGGAGGCACAATCCTATGCAGCATTCATATATTTTGTAATTGTGGTAATAGCTGGGGAAGCACACCTGTTTGCAAGGCCAAATAGATGAGGATTGCAGAGAGTAGAGATGCCAGGATTGTGCTTGGCACTTTGTGGACAGCACATGACTTGAACTCGTGGTTCACACTTACCAGGAATGTGGTTAGCCACTGAGCTACCTCCTGGCTCTAGTCTTTCATTCCTACTGAATTTTGTTGTAATACACAGTGCTGAATAGAAATCTAAGCTCATAACTCTACTTGCTTTTAGAGGCAAATCACTGATAAACAGAGTAAGTGTATCAAAAGCTATATCACATATAAGTCAATACATCTACCTTTTTTACTCCAGAAAGATTGTTTAAATTTTCTTTTATCCAACACTATATGAGTGTTCCAGGTTGATTTAATCTTTTGCTCTGAGCCATTCGATCTTGTGATTATTCTATCTACACTCAGACCTCTTCTTTCCAAACTGTCAATTTCTCATTCTAGGCTCCTTTGCTCATTTTTAAATATGAACCACACTTTTCTATCCTGACTTCAAAGCAAGAATCTGTCATGTGGAGATGGGAGACTGAATAGCATGTACTCAAACTAAGTTCCATTTCTGTCACCATGTGATCCCCCAAGCACTGCAAGATGCAGCCCTGGAGGACCCCAACTGGGGTAGTCAAGGTATTCTTGGCACTGCAGGACCAAAGCTGCATTGCATCCTTGGGCATTTGCATTGCATTCCTGCCCTTTTACTAGAATCTGCCTGTGAGACCCTAGACCTCCTGAACACTGCTTGGGAATTAACACAGCCCCCCCCAATACTATATGACCTCTCTTGTCTATACTAGTATTTGTATTTGTATTTGTGTTGGCTTCTCTGTATAATGTAGCCCTATCAAGTTGTCACCAGATTTTTCTCACTGAGCATTTATCCTTTATCCCTTTTAATACTGCTTTTTCCCTGTTTGTATCTGACACTTCTTTAAAAACTTCAATCTTCTATCATTGTATAGGTCTATATGTAGATGTAGCTTGACTCTTTTGATGGTAATATAAACTTAATATATGAATGTTTTAAATCTCTCACATAAGCAAACACTTTTTCTCAAGAAACGGAAAGGGTGTGCTAGGAAGTGATTATTCAAAATACAATAGTAAAGCAAAGATTGGGGTGAGGAAATTACCAGTTTTGAGAAAGGATAACATTTTATTTCTCTGCTGCCAGGGCATATCACTAAGTTTGTTTGAAATAGAAAAGGAGAGGCTGAAAAATGGTATACAAAGGCAAAACAAATGTCAAATTCATTTGGAAGACACTGCATGTAAGCCACACATTTTTCATGTGTTACTTTCAGAGCAAAGACTATTAGAGATATTGCAATATAATGACTTGCATTATGCAGCTTTAAAATATAATGAGAGCCCGGCAAGCTACCGAGAGTATCTCGCCCGCATGGCAGAGCCTGGCAAGCTACCCGTGACGTATTCAATATGCCAAACACAGTAACAACAAGTCTCACGATGGAGACGTTACTGGGCCCGCTCGAGCAAATTGGTGAACAACGGGAGGACCTTGAGTGAGTATGGAATACTGTATCAACTTCAATAGTAAAGTCTTATGGCTTGATAAATGAATATACCATACCATATCTTCTTCCAAAGTTCCGTTGCTACTATCCAATGCACACGTGCACGTGTGTGCGTGTGTGCGCGCGTGCGCGCGCTGTGCGCGCGCGTGCGCGCGCGTGCACACACACACACACACACACACACACACACACACACTGTTTCTCTATATCCTGCTCCAAATTTTTTCCACCTCTTTCACCTTCACCTCTTTTAATCATCATTTTGCTGTCAGACTTGAATGCTTTGATTTTATTGAGTTTTCATTTTCTTTGTTTCTCTATAATCCAAATGAATTAAAACAACCAGTACTTGTCTTTCATTTTTTAATTTGTTTCTCTTAATCACCTCTGGCAAAGCCTGGCAAGCTCCGTATTGGATATGCCAAACACACTAATAACAAGTCTCACAATGGAAACGAAGACGAAGACCTCTCAAGCAAATCAATGAACAATGGGAGGACAGTGATACAGTGCAGTGCTAATCACTTCAAGTTTTGTCCATATTGTCACAAATGGCAAAATTTTATCTTTATAATAGCTAAGGTGTCCTCCATTGTGTGCAGATTCCACATCTCATTGAGTCAATTATCCTTCAATGTGCATTTATTTTCCTGTCTTTACTACTTTGAAATTAAATAGGGATGCAAATGTCTTTTTTAATTCATGTTTTATATTACTTCAGTAAATATCTAGAAGAGGAATTTTTCTGGATCAGATGATAGTCTATATTTAGTTATTTTTTGTTTTTTGTTTTTGGAATCACTGTATGATTTTTCCATGGAGGATGCAAATTTATATTCTTTTTCTCCATCCCATCATAAACTTGCTTTGTTCCTGTTTTGGTGTTGGTGGTTGTGTGGGGGTGACATAGGGTATTCTTATAGGAATGAAGTAATATACAGTGTGGCTTTTATTGGACTTTCTCTAATAGCAAATGATGACTGTCTCTATCATTCTCTGGCTACTAACTCTCTTGTGGTAGAAGATTTGTTGGAACACATGTAAATGGGATATTCTGGACCAAGAATATGAGATTCCTGGGTAATGAGGTTAAAAAGGCCTTCTTTGTCCAGAAGTGATATAATGCCATTTTAAATGTTTAGTTGGCCATTGTGACTGACTATAAAAGTATTATAAAAAGAGTTCTTTGACAGAAATGTGTCTTTTTAGATAGATAACTTTTTGTCTCTTTATATTCTTTTTCTGGAAAAAGGGTACACCCTAAAGTGCTTGGAACTTACTCTGGTGCTGTGTTCAGGGATCACTCCAGGTGGGGGGGTGGGTAGGATAACACATGGGTGCTGGGAATAAAACCCAGGTTGGCTGTATGCAAGGCAAATGTCCTACCCACTGAGCTCTCTCTCTGATCCCTAGATAAGTAACTTCCAATTTATGTGAGCTGGATCCTGAACCAAAGTTGACTAGGAGGAATTGTAATTGTAATCAATATATGGGGAGGGATAGAGGGAGACACTATAAAGTCAATCAAGAGTCTAAGAGAAATGAAGAAAAATCACTCAAAAATAAAAGAAGGAAAAAAGAAAATCTTTGTAATTACCAGAGAGTCCAAGAAGGAGTCAAATGACAGTCATATTTAATATTTTTTAAACATTCAACAAATATTTGTGGTATTAGTAACTGCAATTACAAGTGTCCATTTTCCACAGCTCCTACTCTCAAGTACTTCTAAAACTGGTGGTATAAGAGAAAGCTCAAGAACAAAATACATATGTTACCTATTTTTGCATTTTTGGTCTGTCATTGTCTCTCTCTCTCTTTCTGTGTGTGTGTGTTTATGTTTGTAAGTGTGTATCTGTTTCATATCTCTAGCTATATCTACACCTGTATTATCTAAACCACTATCTATGAACAGAGAAAAAGAAACTAGGGGGAGGGAGGTTTGGGGACTTTCAGCATTACCCAGATGTACTCAGGATTTACTCCTGACTCTCTGCTCAGAGATTGCTCCTAGTGGTGCTCTGGGAACCATATGCAATATGAGGGTTCAAGCTGCATTTAGCTGCATGTAAAGTAAGAGCCCTAATCCCTATGCTTTCTCTTTTCCCAGAGAGAAAGAAATTTTAACAAATGTAAATTTATAAAAATGCATTAAATGTATATATAAAACAATTATTTAGTACACATAAAGTGCACTTTAATGACTATATCTGTACACAAAATGTATTGCCTATAATGCATACATAGACAGACATACAAAATATCTTTAGCTTTATACATATATATGTACATATATAAGTATATGACTGCTATAATGGAAGCTCCATTGCATATGTTTTAGCATTAAGTATATAAACTTATCTACAATAAGTACTAAAATTCTCAGTAAGATAGGTTTCTTGATATAGAGGATTATCACAACTCCAGAATCTACGATCTATGCAGAATTCTAAATTTTGCTTTCAAATAACTCAGTATATTGTGCACTATTTGATTTCACTGTTCCTTTTCTTTTCTGTAATAATAGTAATAACCAACTTATCAATACCTGGTGAGCAGAGCGTTCTACTACCAGCGAAAGTCTATTGTAAAAGATACCCTGTATCTCTGTGCTGAAATAACACTAACAAAAGTGAAAAAAGCACACAGCCTAACAAGAAAGAAAACAGATAATGTGTCTTCCAAAGGGAGAGAGCTCACTCACTTTGCTGCAATTTTAGAAAATGGGATAAAATAACCTCTTTCAGTTTGATGTCTGTGCGTGTCTCAATATTTTTATAGAAAATGGTAATATAATGTCTAGTCTCAGAAGTGAGTTGACATGACCAGCAATTTTCCATGGCCTCTGAAGAGGAGGCAAGGCCGATATGAATTACAGCTTTGAAGTTACCTGTGTACTCACCAGCATTTTTTCATTGAAATAAAAGCCAGGCTGTTATCTTGGAATCAGAAGAAGCCACAAATGTACAAAACACTTGATCTCACAATATTGCTCCTCCTAAATAAATAACAAATCAAATGCCAAGCATGTGCTTAGCTGTCTGACTGAGGACAGCCCTCTGCTAAGAGCAGGAAATACAGATAAATCAGAGCAAAAGTGGCAGGCAGATGGTTATGACTATGATACATTTTCAACTGCAGACTGGTAGTGTGGACTTGGGCAAGTTATTTAAGCTCTCTTAAATATGATGTCCATTTTTGGAAATTGTAAATAATAACAATAAATCACCTTCTATGATTATTACTGTGTTTTGTGGGGCTTCATTGTGTGTGTTGTTGGGGGAATCTCATCTCACAGTGCTCAGGGAATACTCTTAGTGCTCTGTTCAGGGTCACTTTCTGGCAGTGCTTGGAGGACCAAGTCTGTGGCAGAAATCAAACCTTCGGACCTGTGTGCAAAACAGAAACTTCATTCTATTGAGCTCTCTCTGGCCTCTATCAGATTTGTTTTTATTATTATTTTGTTTCTGGGTCATACTCAGAGGTACTCAGGAACCACTCCTGGCAATTCTCTGGGATAATAACCATGCAGGAATAGAACTAGGGTAATATTTAGGCAATGCTAACACCTTAAACCCTGTCCTCTGACCCTATCATGTTTCTAAAAAGTGAAAAGGTAGCATGTATTTTAAAGAGGGGCTCAAATACTCTTCGACATTTTCTTCAGTCAATATCACTATTTTACTCTAGGCAGCCAAAGACCTCCAGGACCAGCCACCACCATGCTGAGACCACTCTCCGCACACATGAAGGTACTGGCAGAGGGACAAAGTCACGCGGGTTCTGGAGCTGAGATCTCCAAGCCTACTCGGATTTGGGCCGAGCATCCTCCACCCAGAGCATTCGCGGCCGCGGGACATCCTATTATGACATCTTATTATCTCATTCCTACTTTGGACAAACTGGCAGGCTACTGGATGTAGCCTGCCCACACGGCAGAGTCTGGCAAACTCCCCGTGGCGTACCAAATATGCCAAATACCAGTAACAATGATGGGTCTCATTCTCCTAAAGAGCCTTGAATATAATCTCAGGGCTAGGATGAAGGAGACGTTACTGGGGCCTGCTCGAGGCAATTGACGAATAACAGGATGATTTGTGATTTGTGACTCTAGGAACACATTGGACCTGAGTTTTGGGAAGAATAAGGATGGGTGCTGAAGAGATACTACAGTAGATACATCTGTTGCCTTGTGCATACCCGAACTGAGTTTAGTCTCTGACATGACACCCTTACGGTCCCCTGAACATTGCCAGAAGTGGTCCCAGAGCACAGAGTCAGGAGTAAACCCTGAGTACAGCCAGTAACAACCTCAAAACACAACTAAAAAGGAATAGTGTACTTAATATCTGAGGCTGAAAATTTGAATGAAGAAACAAACTGAAAAAAGAAACAGTGCAAGCAAATATTCATTGGCCCATCAAGAAAAATGTTGAGAAACTCTCATTGGTGGGGGTGGGAGTGGGGAGGGAATATGGGAACACTGGTGGTGAGATTAGTGTTAAATATTAGGTGCCTAAGACTCAATCATCAATAACTTTGTAAATCACAGTGCTTTAATGAAAAAATGCATTTCAATAAGTTTTATAAATAGAAAATGTTCCAAGTCTGAGATAGTGACTTTTAATAAGCATTGATCTTTGTACTGAGATGCTAGTGGACAAGGTACATCCAAAGAAAACCTTTCCAGATAGACTGAAAATGCATGCCAAAATATAAACAAGAGGAGACTCCTTCCTACAAATTTATTAATTTGATGTTTGACTATATTCCAACTTCCACAGCCAAAATAGAAAACGTTTTCCATCATAGACACAGTTGAAAGAGATGTTCAAGATGGAGTGATAGTACAGTGGGTGGGGCATTTGCCTTGCATGAGACTGAACAAAGTTTGATTCTGGCACCGCATATGGTCCCCTCAGTGAGCGAGGAGTGATTCCTGAGTTACAGCCAGGAGTAAGCACTGAGCACCACAGGGTGTGGTTCAAAAATAAAACAAAGAGAGAGGTTCAGTTATTTAAAGCAAAACAAAACACACCAACTAAACCAAAGAAATGAAAGTGACTAATTCATAAATAATAAATGTTAGAAAGAAATGTACACTTATCAATGAAAAAAGCATTTTTAATCTTTAAAGTGTTAAATCGCATGGATTTAGAGGAAGAACTGAAAAAGAAAAAGGAGGGGGAAAGCAGGGATAAGCGAGAATAGTTACTAAACTTCATGCACATATAAGGTAATCACTTGATCACTTGATCACTTGATCCCCGTTATTCATCGATTTACTTGAGCGGGTGCCAGTAACGTCTCCATTCATCCCTGTTGCGTGCTAGCATAGCCCAATGGCATCTGTTCGTTCTAGGAACATGCAGAGCCTCAAACCGATCATTCAGGGTCTTGACGAAGAAGTCTGACCATCTTGTAGGTGGGCGTCCACACGATCTTTTGACGTCCTGTGGAATCTAGTCAGTAATGGCTCTAGTCCAGTGGTTGTCTGTAAACCTCATTACGTGTCCAGCCCATCTGATTTTTGATGCCTTGGCAAATGAGACAGCGTCCCTGATTCTTGAGCGTTGATGGAGATCAGAACTCCAGAGTCTATCTCTCATTTGAGTGAATCGTGATATTCCAAGCATAGATCTTTTGATTCCTCTTTGAGAGACCCAAATAGTGTTCTCATCCTGTTTTCGTAGGGCAGGGTCTCTGAGGCATATGCTAATGCAGGAAGTACAGTGGAATCGAAGAGATGTGCTCATAGCTGGAGGTTCTTTGTTCTCTTAGTTATTTCTTCAACGCTCTTGAAGGCATTCCAAGCCACTCTCTTCCTCCTGTGCAACTCAGGTGCCAGGTCATTCATCATGTTGATTTCTCGAACTAAGTATATATAACTGTTGCATTCTGAGATGGTGGTTCCGTTGAGAGTGAATGGAGCATCAGGAACAACGCTGTTTCTCATAAACATTGTCTTCGTAAGATTCAGCTGTAGTCCGACCTTTCCACACTCACGGTCGGTCGAAGCATTTGTGCTGCTTGGCTGATGTTTGGTGTTGTTAGAACGATGTCATCAGCAAAGCAGAGTTGGTGTAGTTGCCGATCATCTATCTTCACTCCCATTTTTCCCAGTCCAGTCGTTGCATGATGTTCTCAAGGGTGGCACTGAAGAGTTTTGGTGAAATGGTATCACCCTGCCGAACCCTTCTCTTGACATGGATGATTACTTCTTTGTAGAATGGTGAGATCCTGGTAGTGAATCCATAATAGAGATCACGAAGGATCCTGATGTATTGAGTTTGTACGCCCTGATTGGCTAGGCCTTCTATGACCGCTTCCGTCTCAACAGAATCAAAGGCCTTCTTTAAATCAATGAATGTTAGACAGCGCGACATCTTGAACTCCCTAGAAACCTCAATGAGCTTAGTTACCGTGTGGATATGGTCAATGGTACTGAATCTTTTTCAGAATCTGGCTTGTTCATCTGGTTGTCCTTTATCTAGTGTTCTTCTAATCTTATTCAGGATGACTCAAGTGAACAGTTTGTAGATGACAGACAATAGACAGATTGGGTGATAGTTGCCAATGTCATGGATGTCTCCCTTCTTGTATAGTAGTACAGTCCTGCTGGTTTTCCATTGAGATGGAAACTTGCATTCAGACAGGTAGCATATGAAGAGCCGAGCCAGTGTATTGATGAGTACTGATGGTAAGTTCTTCAGGTGTTCAGGTCTGATCTTGTCTGGGCCAGGTGCTCTTTGTTTCTTTACTGATGTGTTGGCATGTTGGATTTCGGAAGGGAGAACATTGGGAATGACCTATCCATCATGCGGAATGTGGTATATGGGCAAGTGGACGTGGCTATTAAAGAGATCTGAGTAGAAATCATGAATAATCTTCTCCATTGCCCTTCTGGAAGATGTGATACATCCATCAGGATGTCAGAAGGCAGTCACATCTTGGTCTTGTAGTTGGTGAAGGACAGGAGGGCAATACGAATGTTTTTCCTGGCATCTGCCGCATCTACGAGCACCGCTGGTCTCCTTGATGGCTTCTCTGCATTGTTTTGCCAGCTCAGCCGCCGCGATTCGTGCGGTTGCCTGAGGCATGTGCCAAGCCACGTTGGCGAATAAGTTCAAGAGTGTTCGAAGAAAGGCATTTTTTTTTGTGGTTATCTTTCTCTTGGCATTCCTCGCACAATCATAGAGGTGCTGAATCATTCGATTGTATTCCTCATCAATGTTGTCAATGACGGCATCTTCCCATGTTGCTGCAACAGAGCCAAAGAGCTCCCAGTTGGTGGTCGTTCTGGGAGTTCTCTTTTTAATCTTTGCATTCTTTTCTCCGCGTTCTGTGAGGTAGGATTTTGCATGAAGGAGACAGTGGTCGGATCCCGTTTGGAATTTTGGGACAATAGCAACATCAGTTAGGCAAAACCGCTGATTGAAAATGATGTGATCTATCTCATTATGGAACCGTCCACCGGGAGACTCCCATGTCCAACGTTTAGATCCAGCCTTCTGGAACTGTGAGTTACTATAGAAGGTCTTGGTTGATATGATGAACTCAGACAGTCTGTCACCCTGTTCGTTCCTTTCTAGGTCATGGGTTCTGATGTTTAGTTCATCGGCTGATCTTCTTGGTCCTATCTGGCTCTAAAATCACTGACAATGATCTTGTAGAAAGTTTGATCTTCTTTATAGAACTTTTCCAGCTCCATGTAGAACTTCTCAATTTCTCTTTCACCGTAATTGGATGTTGGTGCATAGACAACAAAGATAGAAACTGCTGGCAGTGAGCCACATCTATTCAAGTATAATCATCCAATTCAGGTTGTTAGGCATTCGAATGAATCAATGCTCATGGCTAAGTTTGTGTTGACAGGATACCGATACCACCGATGCCTCTTTTGTCACATGTTCCAAGGAACAGTTCTTCTCTGGTGTCAAAATTGGCGTGATGTGATTGATGTCTTCTGGTTTCGGTCAGACCAATGATGTTGTACTTGATCTTTCGCACTTGTACCATCAGGTCCTCAATGGATGCATCAGATGCCAGCATATGTGCATTAAAAGTACAGACAATCATTTTTGTCTTTCTTCGTTTGGGCAGCCTATTTCTGCCTTGGGATTTTATCAGCCTCTCCTTCCCCATCCTTCTCGACTCTGCTGTACTCAGGGTCAGGGGAATGAGATCCATTTTTTTTATTGGATTTGACATATCAAATAGACCACAGATAGCTTGTCAGGCTCTGCTGTGTGGGTGGGATATTTAAGGTACCCTGAAAAATTAATTAAATTAAATTTAATTAATTTTAATTTTAAATTTAATTAATTTTTAATTAATTTAATTAAAAATTAAATGAATGTAAATAAAAAGTTGTGCGGCCGCATTCCCGGAGCTTGGTGTGATAATCTCTGGATCCTGGCCATTGTTGGGGTTACTCGGCAGTTGGTGGGACTGGCAGGTCCAGTCCCAAACCGTGCAGGCTTGGAGATCTCAGCCCCAGTTTCCACACAACTGGGTTCCTCTGCCAGTTCTTTTATGTGTGAGGCTCATCCAAGTGTGTGGAAAGTGGTCCCAGCATGACCTTGGCTGGGGCTCGGAGGGCTATATAAGGTAATAGCCATTCAAATACATTGATAGCTGGCATGAATTGGCAAAAAAAAATTAAAATCAGTTTAATGTTATATCTCATACATTTAAAGGTATTTCTACAGAATTTAGCTCAGCAGTCCTAAAATTACACATGTAAGGGAGTGTTTATAAAATTACCTAATAATAGTGAATGATTGGAAATAATTTGAATGTTATGGACGGTGGATCAAATTTTTATCATACCTATTAATGGAAATCCTATGAAGTTATTATCTGATACAAATATAAGTAATGACAATTTATGGGATGTTAAACAATATGTTAGTATGTGCCTTTTGAAATATGTAAATAAATCTACCAAAAAAGATCAATTGCTTTTCTAACCTCAGCCATTCTTTGGTGATACTGTTTGCCTTTTTCTGTTCATTTAGACCTTCTGAATACCTTGCAAAGATAAAACATGCTTTGCTTATTGAAATATTAAAAAATAAAATCCCCAGAAGCAAATGAGTAAATTTTGAGGATTGATGGAAATTTTTTTATGCTCCTCTATTTGTGTAGGATATGAAAAAAATGAAGGGAAAGACAGTGGAAGAAGAGAAACTCTGAATAGTCTTGACTCTTACTTAATATTGCAATAGGACTAATGCAATTTATTGTTTTCTAAATACTTTATGCTAGAATGTAGCAGTTTGGGGTAAATAACTGCTCAAAGCAAAATTTCTAGAAACAAATAACTCAAAATCCATCAATGCAATAACCATGCATAGAAGGTCTAAATGTCAGACAAGGGCATAGCCTAGTCTCATTTTCTTTCTTTTTTTATAATTTATTTATTTATTGAATCACTGTGGGAAAAGTTACAAAGCTTTCAGCTTTAGGTCTCGGTCATGAAAATATCAATCACATTTCCCTTTTACCAATACTTATTTTTCACCACGAAGAACCCCAATAAACCCCCACCCCCACCCCCTCAATGTCTGTGAGGCAGATGAATTCTAGTTAACACTCTATCTACTTTGACTAGCGTCATTGTTTTGATAAAAGTTGCACCATTATTATTTAGAGTTTACCCCCCCCCCCCCCAAATCAGACATGCTGAAAAAGCATTGTGAAATGATTTGCTTTCTACAGCTGGGTTCAAGAATTAAATGATGTCGTGGCCGTGTGGTTTTGGATTTCTGCTATTTTACTTATTAACCCTGGAAGTATTTCTACTGAGAGTCAGATAATTAAGAGATTGGTTTCTGTGCTCTGGAGTCATGGCCGTGCTGGAGAGCCGCTCGTGGGGGGCAACTGGTGACCTCGATAGGGCGTGAAGGACGGGCCGGAATGCCCCCCTTCCCATGAGGTTTTAGTCACCCCCTCACCCTCGGCTCATACCTGCTGTCCACAAGGCTCCCATGCGGCCTCCATCTTTCTTTCCAGAGAGGAGAGGGCAGAGGGGAGCAACACCCTTTTCCCTCCGGGCAGACATGATGGCGTAGATTAACGCATAGTCTTTTCACTTTTCTGCTCCAAGCTGCTGGGTTCTGCATTAAGTCCTCGTGCTTCTGGGGCCATGGCCGTGCCAGAGTGCCGCTTGTGGGGAGCAACTGGTGACCTCGGTAGGGCATGAAGGACGGTCATTTTCTATTATATGTAAATGATAGAAAATTTTGGTATATGAGAGAAAACTAGTAAGAAACAAAAGTGCCAAACAACACTTTTCAAGTTTGCTGTAAAAAAAATTTGGATTTAAGACCCACACCAATTAATAGAGTCTCCTGCCCGTGCGCCTGGCTGTCCTCGCTGGGGCCCCTTGAACCAGCCACAATCATGCTGACACCACTCTCCACACGCATGAAAGTACTGGTAAAGGAATAAAGGCATGTGGGTCCCGGGGCTGAGATCTCCAAGCCTGCTCGGATTGGGGCTGAGCATCCTCCACCCAGATCCTCCATTTTCCAGTAGACATGGGCCACACCCACAATGTACCCCCCGGCGCCAGGCAATCCCATCAATGTCCAAGACCCAGAGACTATAAAACCCAGCTCCCAGAAGCGCGGCCGCATTTGCAGCCGTGTGACATCTTATTATCTCGTTCTTACTTTGGACAACCTGGCAGGCTACCGAATGTAACCTGCCCACACGGCAGAGTCTGGCAAACTCCCCATGGCGTACCCAATATGCCAAATACTAGTAACAATTATGGGTCTCATTCTCCTAACCCTGAAAGAGCATTGAATATGGCACTTTTTTAAATCTCAGGGCTAGGACGAAGGAGATGTTATTAGTGCCTGCTCAAGGTAATCAACGAACAACAGGATGATTGTGATCATGATCGTGACCAATTCATACATTCAAATGGGTGATTTATCCTATATGTCTGCCCTTAGACTTGTTCAGTCACTTACTAGGCACTTATAGAGCATATAATTTTATTTCAGTTAGAAAAAAATTTTTCATGAGGAAATTTATTTTCAGTCTGTATATAAGATAAGGTTAAGTATGAACTCATACTGTTTTTCACTTCCTTGATACTCAGCTTTTAAAAATAAAACTTAAGTATAATATCTGCTTTGTCATATTATGATGATTAAAATGTTAAAATATATGGAAGCTTTTGCATAATATCTGACTCATAATATACTCAAGAAGTGCTGAAAATCACAAGGCAAAAGAAACAGCATAGTTTAATGTAGTGACTCTCAAACATTGCTAATGATGCAGTAGTCTCTAAAGTGCTTGTTAAAAGAAATGTTTGTCAAACTCCAGAGCTGCAGATTCAGTAAGCATGGGTTTGCGCCCTGGTAGTGAATCCAAAACTCTTCAGTGCCACCCTCGAGAACGTCATGCGAAGACTGAAATGGGAAGGAATGGGAATGAAGATAGATAGACGGTTGGCAACTACACCACCTCTGCTTTGCTGATGACATCATTCTAATAATACCAATCATTAGCCAAGCAGCACAAATGCTGGCCGACATCGGCCATGAGTGTGGAAAGGTTGGACTACAGCTGAATCTCAAGAGGACAATGTTTATTAAAAACAGTCTCATTCCTGACGTTCCATTCGCTCTCGATGGAACAAACATCTCTGAATGCAAGTTATGTGTAGCTAGGTTGAGAAGTCAACATGATGAATGACCTGGCACCTGAGTAGTGCAGGAGGAGGAGAGTGGTTTGGAACACCTTCAAGAGCATCAAAGAAATAGCTAAGAGGATGAAGAACCTCCCGCTCTGGGCACATCTCTTCGATTCCACTGTTCTTCCTGCATTAACATATGCCCCAGAGACCTGGGCCCTACAAAAAACAGGAAGAGAATGCTATTCGTGTCTCCCAAAGAGGAATCAAAAGAGTTATGCTTGGAGTATCACACTACACTCAAATGAGAGAAAGAATCTGGAGTTCCAACTTCCGTCGACAATCAAGAATCAGGGACACTGTCTAGTTTGCCAAGGTATCGAAAATCAGATGGGCTGGACACATAATGCGATTTGGAGACAACTGTTGGACTAGAGCCATTTCCAACTGGATTTCATGGGACATCAAAAGATTGCGTGGCCATCCACCTATGAGATGGTCAGACTTTTTCATCAAGACCCTGAACAATCGATTTGAGGCTCTTTGTGTTCCTAGAATGAGCAGACGTCGTTGGGCTACAGTAGTACGCGACAGGGACAAATGGAGATGTTACTGGCGCCCGCTTGAGCAAATCAATGAGTAATGGGATGTCAAGTGATCAAGTGATCAAGTGAGTTTGTGCCCAAATTGTTAGTTCATGCAATTCCAAAGTGGTACTGATCTTGTTGGTTCATGAACTACATATGAGAATCATAGGCCTAAAGATATAGATGAACTGTACTTGTAAACTCTTTTCCAAGTCATTCTTATGATGTCTGGGTCATCAGTAAATAATTCCTCTTGATTTCTGATGTACATCTCTAAATTGAAGTCAAGAGAATGTTAGTTCACAGAATTGCTTTGATAAGAACTCAAACATACAGTTTGGCTCATAATAAAAACTATTAATGTAAACTGTTATTTAGACTATCTTTATTTTCTGAGCTCTGGTATTACTATCTAAAGCTCCAATTTTAAGGTAATTATTTTAATTTTTGAAAGTAATTTTATACGATTATCTTTGATACTTGACAAGAGAGCTACTCGGGAGCACAGATATATATTCCTATATCACTTAACAGAGCCTAAAATGATACATATGTCCACAATTAATGTTTATTGTATTTATTGTAACTATTTTTAAAGATATTGTGTGTCTTCATTGTCTTACCTGTTTGTATATTTTTCCAAAAACAAAATATAGATGTCAATAAATAGAAAAGTGAAATAATTTTGGTCAGTTTCAAGAAAAAATGGCAAATCCTTGGCCATTGCTTAATCAAAAATATGTATTTCTATTATTTGAGTAGTTGTAGAAAAATTCTTGTAAAATTTCTAATATTTGACATTCCTCATGCCTGATCTCCATATCTTCTCACTCACTATTCCTCCATGGCCCATTCTTGTCATGCTGAAACCCACTTATTAGCTATTTGACATAGAAGACTTACGAAGATTATGTATTTGATTTAGAAATTATTGTCACCCCTGAAATCTTTGTAACCGTTCTCACAGTGATTCAATAAATAAATAATAAAAAGAAAGTAATTATTGTTCCCATTTTTCCATTCTTTATCACTGCTGAACACAGGACCTTGAATATTTTTTAAGTTTTGCACTAGCCCTGAAAATTATAGGTGATCCTATTAATATTAAAAATGGTATTGCAAGGTTATGAGGATGCTTCATCAATAATCAAAAAATATTTTTTCAACTTCTGATAAACCATTGATAGGGTTCTCAATGCATAATACTTTGGGGAAATTAATTAAGAGACTGAATCACCTCATCTATAAAAACCTCATCTGAACTGGATGTTCTCCTATGAATTTCTAATTCTAAAATGCTACAAATCCATTAATTTCTAAATGTAGAAAATGTTACAACCTAAAAAAAAGAAACCTCTACTTTGGTGAAACAAATTTTTTAATATATTTAAATCTATTGAATCTATTTAAGAAGAGAAACAGATGGTGAATATATTCTTAGATGCCATTATTTCTCCTATAATGGTATACCTTGCATTTCTATGTAATTTCCTGGGGATAGTCAATCTGAAAGGCTTTCTATACCTTAGCCTGAAAAATGACACATCAACAACATGCTGAGCTTCCTAATTACCAGGAATGCAGGGCCCATTAAACTGTGAGCATGCATATGCACACCTAATTATGTTTATGCCTACTTATAAATCAGCAAAGTGAAAGCATATGCATGCTGAAAATTACCCATCATTAACTTTCCTAATTGCACCCAAATAAAGAGGGAAATAATTCACTTCAGAATATGTTTTCATCCTTTGGGCAAAGCCTACACTCATCTTGTTTAGGTTTTGAAAAATTATCTTTCTGCTCATAAATGAAAATCAATTCTTTAGATGCCAAATACAACATCGTTCTTCCGTGGGTGTTGAGCCAGAGAAAATGAAAAGACTCAGATATGAATGTCAGAAGACTAGAGCATAGATCTAGGAAGCAAGCAGCATAGAGAGAAGATACAAGGTAAAGAAAAACAATTCCATTATTCTTATGGAGTCCAATGCAGATGGTGACAGGCTAACCGCAGATACAATAGGATGAAACAATGAGGGACAGGTCCTCCAGGGGAAAAGAAGCATTAAATTTAGATGTCGGACAGAAGACTCAATTTCATGACAGTAATTGAGATCAATTGGAGTACTGTCTGCTCTCCACACACAAAATTCCCCTTGTAGTTTCTCCAAACAATTACTGTTCTATTACTGGCAGGATTAAGATAAGACAGACAGGAGTTATGTATGCCTAATTGTACTTCCATATATGGTTTATCATTGTCCCATAGAGACAGGAAACAGAAAGAAAGGGGTGGGAGGAATAAGTGAGCAAGAGAAGTGCTTTTGTATTCATAATAATAGGAAAATATTGTGTTATTAATTCAAAAGTGCTCAATAAGTGATCTGGAGCTTGACCTCCTGATAATTCTCTCTAGCACTACACTTGCATCATTTCACTTTGTCCTCAAAAACAGCGCTGTAGAGACTTCTGTATTCTCATTATTCAGGTGAAGAAAATGAGGATAAAGAATTCAATAAATACAAACCAATGCCTAACTGATGGGGCAACGATTCAAACTCTGTTTCTTTGTGACTCTGAAGTCCTAGTTTGAGACTAAACAGCCACCAACATAAGGGATCCTAAATTACCAGATTTAGACATTATTTTTCTAAAGGTATATTTGGACTTGTATTTTTACTTATATATGTTAAAAATAACAGTTGCCTTCCTGGAGTCCCTTGCAGTCATGCCCATGAACTACCTAATGCAGCAAGTAAATACATTCAGCTGCCATTGTCTTGAGATTCCAAAACAGATCTTAAAGGAGACCAATAAGTCACAAAGATTCTTTCAGACTGTGCACAAGGTTGAGCTGTTCAGGACACCCTGAGAGGGGCGGCTGAACCCAGCGCCCACCCAAACAGAGCCCTGGAAACTGGAAACTCCCACACTCTACAATCACCACCATGCTCCCTGCCAGATTCCACTGCTGAGGACAAGCCTTAGCCAGAAATTAATCCAATGAAAAACTCAGGTATGCGGTTTTTCTGACTGAAATCTCCAGGCTTACGTGGATTCAGGGATGGGATACCTCCCCAAATCTCCCTGTACTTGTGAAACCCTGGCAATCACACAGTTAAAAATTGAACTCCACTTTTATCACCCCACTCAAAAGTTTGGACTTCCTGAAGTGACATCTCAACACTGATAAACCAGGAGTTGCACACATCACATTGGATGGGTTGTAATATCAAAGGCAACCAATCTTGATGAACAAAACATAAACACAGAATGCTTAATCTGTAACAGCACCTTAGTAATCTTTTATACAAGGACTTAATGGCTCCATGGTGAGATGCAACAATCTTCACTAACTTTCTTCTAACGAAACATTTCTGTTCATTCTCTTAGCAAATTATTAAGCAATATAAAGTTATCGAGGACCTACTATGAAGGTCAGGTTTTAGCGGTGGTTGGGAAAATTGGAGATGATGGTGTAGGGAAGGTGTAATTGGTGGTGGTTTTAGTGTTGGAATATTGAATGCCTATAACAAATCATCAAAACAACTTTGTAAATATAAATAGATGAATTAAAAAAAACAGAAAAAAAATTGAAGAGTCAGAGAGAAAGAGGAAAAGGTAGGTCATTTGTCTTGCATGCAGCCCACCCAGTTCAAATCCCAGCATCCCCAGTGGGAGTCCCAGGTGTAGTCCCTGAGCACAGAGCCAGGTGTCAGTCCTGAGCACATCTGGGTGTGGCCCCCAAACAAACAAAGTTGAGTAAGACAACTGAATTAATGACTTCTAAGTAGCAATTTGTACCACATGATTTTACTAATTACTGTTGCTGCAAGTCAGGGCAATGTTTTCATTTGGGCTTACCCATTTTTCAAGAAAAGGCTTTTTCATTAGTGTTTTTCAAATTGTCCGGTATTGTCTATGGGAAAGGCAAGAATATTTTGACATAGACTCTATCAATAGATTCAATGCCAAGAGTTGATTGAAAATGAGTAACAAAGGAAGCCATTAGTCAAGAACATTTAGAAAATTAAAATACTCAATCAGTTCTCCATAGGTAGCAATGGTAGTGCTTCTGGCTTCTGATGGTGAACATTTTAGGCATTGTGCTACGTTGCTGGAAGTGAGGTTGAACTTTGGTTTGTGCTCTGACATTCTATATTGGGCTTTCTTCACTCTTGGAAATTGTAATAATTCATACCGAATTATTTTTATTTCTATAATTACCAGCCAGACTGGATATAATTATCTGCAACTACAAAGCTAATTTGCACAATAGTCTAACACTTAATTAAAAATTAATAACAAAATTTTAAGTACAAGCTCCGTTGTTTGGTATGCACAGTCTTTTTCACACACACACAAAATGGTCCAATATCATCCTTAATTTTCTCTGGTCCATTTTAGTGTTCTAGTGACTGTGACTTGTACAATGTTTCTTCTACTGAAGACAACACACTTATTAAGTTAGGTGTAGAAGTAGGATCACTACATTTGAACCCATCCAGTGAACAGTTTCAGGGGTCATCCACCAATATTTCATCTCCTGAATTATTTTAAATATAAATATCTGAACCAAGCATTTAACTAAATGTCAATGTATTAAGATACTACCATTAAAATTTTTATAACAATAAAATGCAATACAATCTCACATCACAACAATTATTCCTGTGAGCAAATCTGTTTTGCATCTCTGCTTACTTTCCTATATTAGTCAACAGGATAAAACTAAGAGTCACATTTATCTTTATATCTTTTTAAAAATTGTTTTCCATGTTAATACATTATAAGCTACTCAGTTTATAAAGCCAAAACTCTGAGTCATTCCTGATCCTGTCTATATCCTTAGTCCTTAAATCCATTATTCATATTTTTCAAATACTTCCTTAAGTCATTTCTATGGATGCTCCAAGCTGTAAATCTCTTGTGTTCTTATTTTTATTTTTTGTTATTTTTCTGCACTACATAGCATAAACATTATGACTTTCCTAGAACACAAATATGATCTTGTGTCTTCATGGCCTAAAACTCTTTCAGTTCCCTACAGCTTGAAATCCAAATTTGATGGCTTTGAGCAGAGAATCTCCTTATTCATTATAAAATCAGTCTACTCCTTCTATGTTTTTTGCATCTAATCCATGTTCTCCCACAGAGATTATAAAATACAATCCTTGACAAACCACTAAACCACATACAGCTCTTCAAAAAATCTTGCTTTCTTTTTTCCCTAGATTTGACCACTTATACCTCTAGTTACAAATCCTATATAATGTAGCTTAAAGTCTCAGTGTTAAAACTTTTGTCAACAATCTGAAATTAACTTAAGGCCTTTCTCTCTTATTCCATACAAATCTGATACACTGTTTATTTTTTATGAAGTTACGTGGCCGCAATGATGTGTTTGTTATGGCCACATAATTTCATAAAAATAATGTTTTTTGTTTCTCCATAAAATCTCTGTCCTTCAGTTTAACCACATCTCTGAAGAGACTGAATTAATGCTTGCTTTACTATCTCACCTTGAAGATTAACTGGCAGGGCGGCATGCACAGAAAACCCAGGGAACTGCAAGGACCCCCAGACCCTCAGCCAAGGTGCCTCCGAGCATCCAGGACAGAGGCGATCCCCAGAAAATTTTAAGTCGGAACCAGAAGTGAGACTTTAATCCTTCTCAGGCACCAATGAGGCTGACTCCCCCACAGGTGCAGGGGCAGCTGTGGGTGTGTCCTCCTGAGGGAAGAGCTCATGTGGCTACAGTTATTTTCCCCTTTCCCAGTTATTTTCCCCTTTCCCCTTTGCACTCATATCTCAATCTCCATTACCTAATTCTGAGGACAGTCTGGCTGTCACAAATACATTACATCAATAGTCCACTAGCCTATTCCAATCTTACCAAAATAACAGTGAACACAAGAAACTGAACAAGCCTAATATTAAAGAACACATCCTCTGAAGCTGCACTAGAGGACTCAGATAAGTCCCAGAGGAACACCAAAGAGGAACTTAGTATTCTAGAAGGGGAAAAAGGAGACCACTATCGACTGAGTTCATCCAGAATCCTTTCTCGCGGCAAGAGGGGGACACTGATAGTGAACTGGAGGGTCTCACCTCCATACCACAGCAACATGAAGAAACAGCACAGATCCCCACCACGAGGAGTGGATGAAGAAAAGAGCCCAGAAGACTCAATAGGGAAGACCCACAAATATGATCTCTCTGATAAAGAACTCAGAGGTGAAATGTTGAGGATGTTTAATGAACTCAAAGAAACGGTGGAACAGGCATCCAGTAAATTAAAGGAAGACATGAAAGAAACAGTGGAATGGACAGCCAATAAAATACAGAAAGAAATGACAGCAGAAATAAAGTTACAAACAGAAATGTCACTGATAAAGGATTTAGTAGATAAAATTAAAAACTCATTGGGCATCCTCAATATTAGCATGACAACAGCCGAAGACAGAATCAGTGAGCTTGAAGATGAGCTGCAGAAAGCATACAGGGAATAACATACAATGGGAAAAGACCTAAAAATATCTCTAGGATGAATCAGAGACCTAAGGGATGAACTCTAGAGGAAAAACATAAGAATCATCAGAGTACCAGGATATAGAGACAACCCCAATGAAGTAGCAACAGTTAAAGATAAAGATATCGTTGCTGAGAAGTTCCCAGAGCTGGAGAATGCAGGCCTCCAGATTGAAGGAGCCCAAAGGGTCCCAGCTAAAAGAGACCCTAATAAAAAGACTCTAAAACATATCATATTCAGAATGACAAATACCAGAGATAAAGACACAATACTGCAAGCAGCAAAGTCAAACAAGAAAATTATATTCAAATGAAGATTAACTGACATTTGACAATTTGTATAAATTGTATTCTCCCAGATGTTGTCTATGATATTCTTGAGTCCTGTGAATTCCTCAGATATTGTTTTCTAATCGCATAAATTATGATAATAAAGAATAATGATGATGATGATTAACTATTATATATGAAACATTACTATGTAACTGCAAAACATTAAATGTCCAACAATATACTATGATGTAAGTATTATACATCAGGTGAGGAAACTGAAGTATAGGAGAATTTTTTAAAAATTGTCTATTGTAACAAATCTTAGGTACACAAATAGTGCAATGAAACTTAATTTTTTTGACTCTTCTCCACTGCTCTTCTCATGGGGTTATACCTCAGATTGATATTTTGGGTAATAGGAACCCAAGATTTCCCTATTCAAATGACTTGGAACCTATGCCTCTCCTCAACAACTATATCCACAAGAATGACCTCATCACTAGAAGATCAACTATATGTGGTAGAGAACAGGGCTTTGAAATGAGGACTGGACTATGTGTGCATCATGATGAAATTATTCATACAATGCAGTGTAGACGGAAGTGGGACGGTTATAGAAAGTACAGAGGAATAACAAAGGAATTTGAGAATTCTAAGTTTGAACCAAATATCTAATATTGAACCAGTTTTTGTCTCCATGTCCCTGACTTTAGAAAATAGTAGGAGTGTTGCTTATTGCAGCACATTTTAACAGTTATATTCCACACTAAACTATTAAAAACACTTCATTTATTTATTTTTTAAGTTTATATTTTAATGAATCATTCTGAGATATATTTACAGACTTTCATTATTGTATTTCAGTAAAACAATGTTTAAGTACTCATCCCTCCACCAGTGCCCATTCCCCACCCCCAATGTTCCTAGTATACCTCCCCCCCCACCCGTACTCCTGCCCACTTCCTGCCTCTGTGGCAGGCACAATTCCTCCTACTTTCTCTGTCCTTTTGTGTGTTATGGTTAGCAATACAGTTTAAAAGCAGTCATCATGTTTGGTCCATAATCTACTTTCAACATGCATCTACTGTCCCTCCAACCATCACTTATTTAGTGCTCCTCTCTATCCCAGCTACTTTCCCCCTAGTGCATGAGATCAGCTATCAAGCTATGGGGCAGTCTTCCTGACCCTTTTCTTAACTGTCCTTAGGTGTTATCCTTCTATTATGTTACTTTATATTCCACAAATGAGTGCAGTTTATTTATGTCCGTCTTCTGACTCTTTTCACTTAGCATGATACTCTCTGTGTTGATCCACTTGTATACAAATTTCAGACTTCATTTTTTCTAACAGCTGCATAGTATTTCATTGTGTAGATATATCAAAATTTCATTAACCAGTCATCTGTTCTTGGGCATTCATTTTTTCCAGATTCTAGCTACTCTAACTAGTGCTGCAATAAACATACAAATGCATGTCATTTCTGCTGTACTTTTTCGCATCTCTGGGGATATTTTCCCAGAAGTGGTATTGCTTGGTCAAATGGCAGCTAGATTTCTAGTTTTCTGAGAAATGTCCATATTGTTTTCCTAATAGACAGGACCAGTTGGCATTCCCACCAGCAGTGAAGGAGAGTCCCTTTCTCCCCACATCCACGCCAACACTGGTTGTTTTTGTTCTTGTGGATGTGTGCCAGTCTCTGTGGTGTGATATAATACCTCAGTTATTTTGATCTGCATTTCTCTGATGATTAGTGATGAAGAGCATTTTTTCACATGTCTTTTTGGCCATTAGGATTTCTTCTTTGAGAAAGTTTCTGTTCACTTCGTTGCCCCATTTTCCGATGGGGTTGGATGTTGTCTTTTTGTAAAGTTCAACCAGTGCCGTATATATCCTTGATATCACCCCTTATCTGAGGGGTATTGGGTGAATATCTTTTCCCATTCTGTATACTGTCTTTGTATTCTGGTCACTATTTCTTTTGAGGTCCAGAATTTTTTTAGCTTATGATAGTCCCATTTGTTTATCTCTATTTCCACTTGTTTGGTCAATGGCATCTCATCCTTGAAGATACCTTTGGCTTCAATGCCATAGAGGGTTTTGCCTCTTTTCTTCAATGTACCTTATGGATTCTGGTATGATGTTGAGTTTTTTAATCCATTTTTATTTTACTTTTGTGCATGTTGTTAGGTAGAGGCCTGAGCCCATATTTTGTATGTAGCTTTAACAGTACTTTAATACTAACTCATTTTGTAGTGTCTCAGGTGGGTAAATGAGACTTTCAAAATCCATTGTAATTCTTTATATACTTACTCTCTATAACTCTAATCTATAAACCATTTTTTTTGCTAAGCAATTTTATCAAGAAAGTCAACCCA
Source organism: Sorex fumeus (assembly GCF_029834395.1). Classification (NCBI taxonomy): domain Eukaryota; kingdom Metazoa; phylum Chordata; class Mammalia; order Eulipotyphla; family Soricidae; genus Sorex; species Sorex fumeus. The sequence continues at coordinate 26,336,036 of NW_026606064.1, read as the reverse complement.
TGATTCTCTCTGTTATAGTCTGTGACCATGTAAAACTCCTAAATCACAGTGAGCCTCACTGATTAGCCTTGAGAAAACTTTAACCTCTTTTGTACTGATCCCCTGGAAATTCCCTTTGGTCATCAAGAATGACCTGGGAGATCACACTCTATTTAATGAGGAAGAACCTATAATTCCTTAAGGGCCACCACAGTGGAGGTGAGAAATCTGGACCAAGGCCTATGCCCTTGCTCACTGCCAGGTAACTTTTTCCCCAGTTCAAGGAAAAGCCCTGAATCCCCCAATGGCCACTGAATAATGACAAGGAATACCAACCAATGCACACTCCACCCATCACCCAGTTTATATCGGGTTCATGTGAGATTATAAATCATGATGAGTTGCTGGCAAGAGACACCCCCAGAAATATAAGAAGTGGAGTCCAACCCTACAGATGTCAGAGGTAAGTGACAAGGGGTGTCAAACAGCTCCCAACTGGGGAGGGAGATAAATCACACTGACTGGAGAGAGATGCCTGGAGCCATGAATAGCCAGAGCCCTACCAGGCAGACAATCAGCACCAGGAATGATGAAAAAATGAACAATGCAGCAGCATCAATGAAAGTCATCAAAATTCCAGGAAAATACTAAACATTTATCAGATTTTTTGAAATTCCATGAAGAAATTTAGAAGGATAATTGTCTTAATATTTAATTACTTAAAAATAAAATGAATTCATATTCAATTTATAGAAATAAAGGATCTAAGGAATATAACAGCAAGTCTCAGCAGCAGAATGAATGTAGCTGAAAATTAAATCAGTGACTTCCAAGATGAAGTACACAACTCCATCAATAAACAAGTAATAAAAAGGATACTGAAAAAAATGAAGAAAAAGTAAAACATATTATTGACAATACCAGGAGGAACAACTTCAGAATCATATGAATTCTAAAATAGAGGAAACAGAGAAGTGCAAAGAATGGATGTTTGGAAAAATAATAGCTGGGTATATCTTCTACCTGGAGAGGAAAATTGGCACATTGGGGCCTATCGAGCACATTAAACCTAAGAAGAAAATTACCAAGAAACACTTTCATAAAGATGGCATAAATCATAAAAAAACTTTGAAACAGTGAAAGAGAAGCAAGGCCACTAATACAAGACAAAAAGGATTCACAACAGATTTTTGAAGTAATAAAACTCCATATTAGAAGAGAAGAGAGCTACTTACTCAAAATATTGAATGAAAAGTTCTTCCAAATAAGAATTCATTATCAAAAAAAAGATAAATACAAAGAATTTTCTACCCTTCAAGTTTATGATTCAGATTTGAAGGAGTGATAAAATCATTTCCAAACAAACAAATGCTGAGTCCTTTTGCTGTATCAGGGCTGCCAAGTGTTCTTATACAAACAAAAAGTTTAAAGAGCAAAAGCATCAACCTCCTATAGGTAAATAGAAACAAATTTCTTCAGATCTGTATCTAAATATCAATGAAATCAACTCTTCAATTAAAAGGGACAAAGTGGCTGTATGGATAAGGAAATAAAACCCAACTTTTTGCTGCTTACAAGAGATACACTTGAACTTTCACAATAAATATCGGTCCATGTGAAAGATTAGAAAACAGTGATATAGAATAACTGTAGACTTAAAAAAAAGCTGGAGTACTCATACTGGTATTAAACGAAATAGAGTTCAAACTAAAGAAAGAAATAATGGACACTGGATAATGGTTAAAAGATAAATAGGTCAAGAGGACTTAACTCGTATCAACATATACTTATGAAGGGGCAGAGAGTTTATTAAGCAACTGATTATAGATTTGAAGGGATGCATCAAAGCCAAAACAATAGTAGTGGGAATATTTTTTTATATTTATTTATTGAATCACTATGGGAAAAGTTACAAAGCTTTCAGGTTTAAGTCTCGGTCATGCAATGATCAAACACCTTTCCCTCCACCAACAAGAACTCCAATATACCCCCCTCCTACCCCTCCCAATGCCTGTGAGGCAGATGAATTCTACTTAACACTCCATCTACTTTATTTACATTCATTATTTCGACAAAAGATGCACCATTATTGTTTAGGGTTTACACCCAACAATCAGAACTGCTGAAAAGGCATCGTGAAATAATTTGTTTTCTACAGCTGGTTATGAGAACCATATGATATCTGGTTTTGGATTTCTGATATTTTACTTATTAAGCCTGTAGTTATTTCTTCCAAGAGCCAGATAATTATGAGAAGTTTTCTGTGGCTCTGGAGCCATGGCCGTACTGGAGAGCCGCTCGTGGGGTCAACTTGTGACCTCGGTAGGGTGTGAAGGACGAGCCAGGAATGCCCTCCTTCCCATGAGGTTGCAGTTGCCCCGTCACCGCCAGCTCATACCTGGCCTTCCAAAAAGCTCCAAGGCAGCCGCCATCTTGCTGCCCAGTGGGAAAAAGGAGGAAGGGAGCGACACCCCTTCCCTCCTGGGGAGGCATGGTACCGTAGATTAACGCATAGTCCATTCACTTTTCTGCTGCAAGCTGCCGGGCAGTGGGAAGATTTTTAACACTCCTTTTTTGCTGTTACCCAGCCAAAGAGATAGAGTATTAATAGTAAAACAAGAGCTATACAAGGAAAACTACAAAGACTGGACTACTAAATATATATGTGTATATATATATATATTATCACTTCACTTAATCACCTAATCCCCGTTACTCATCGATTTACTCGAGCGGGTGCCAGTAACGTCTCCATTCATCCCGGTTGCGTGCTAGTGTAGCCCAATGGTATCTGTTCGTTCTAGGAACATGCAGAGCCTCAAATCGATCATTCAGGGTCTTGACAAAGAAGTCTGACCATCTTGTAGGTGGGCGTCCACGTGATCTTTTGATGTCCCGTGGAATCCAATCAGTAATGGCTCTAGTCCAGCAGTTGTCTGTAGACCTCATTACGTGTCCAGCCCATCTGATTTTTGATGTCTTGGCAAATGAGACAGTGTCCCTGATTCTTGAGTGTTGACGAAGATCAGAACTCCGGATTCTATCTCTCATTTGAGTGAATCATGATATTCCAAGCATAGCTCTTTCGATTCCTCTTTGAGAGACCCGAATAGCGTTCTCATCCTGTTTTCGTAGGGTCCAGGTCTCTGAGGCATATGTTAATGCAGGAAGAACAGTGGAATCAAAGAGATGTGCTCATAGCTGGAGGTTCTTTGTCCTTTTAGTTATTTCTTCAATGCTCTTGAAGGCATTCCAAGCCGCTCTCTTCCTCCTGTGCAACTCAGGTGCCAGGTCATTTATCATGTTGATTTCTCGAGCTAGGTATATATAACTGTTGCATTCGGAGATGGTGGTTCCATTGAGAGCGAATGGAGCGTCAGGAACAAGGCTGTTTCTCATAAACATTGTTTTTGTAAGATTCAGCTGTAGTCCGACCTTTCCACATTCATGGTCAAATTCGTTCAGCATTTGTGCCGCTTGGCTAATGTTTGGTGTTATTAGAACGATGTCATCAGCAAAGCGGAGGTGGTGTAGTTGCCGACCATCTATCTTCACTCCCATGCTTTCCCATTCCAGTCGTCGCATGATGTTCTCAAGGGTGGCACTGAAGAGTTTTGGTGAAATGATATCACCCTGCCGAACCCCTCTCTTGATATGGATGATTACTTCTTTGTAGAATGGTGAGATCTTGGTAGTGAATCCACAATAGAGCTCACGAAGAATCCTGATGTATTGAGTTTGTACGCCCTGATTGGCTAGGGCTTCCATAACCGCTTCCATCTCAACAGAATCAAAGGCCTTCTTTAAATCAATGAACGTTAGACAGAGCGGCATCTTGAACTCCCGAGAAACCTCAATGAGCTTAGTAATCGTGTGGATATGGTCGATGGTACTGGATCCTTTTCGGAATCCGGCTTGTTCACATGGTTGTCCTTCATCTAGTATTCTGCTAATCCTATTCAGGATGACTCGAGTGAACAGTTTGTAGATGACAGACAATAGGCAGATTGGGCTTTAGTTGCCAATGTCGTGGATGTCGCCCTTCTTGTATAGTAGTACAGTCCTGCTGGTTTTCCACTGGGATGGAACCTTGCATTCAGACAGGTAGCGTGTGAAGAGCTGAGCCAATGTATTGATGAGTACTGATGGTAAGTTCTTCAGGTGTTCAGGTCTGATCTTGTCTGGGCCAGGTGCTCTTTGTTTCTTTACCGACGAGATGGCATGTTGGATTTCGGAAGGGAGAACATTGGGAATGACATATCCATCATGTGGTATGTGGTATGTGGTATGTGGGCAAGTGGACGTGGCTATTAAAGAGATCTGAGTAGAAGTCATGAATAATTTTCTCCATTGCCCTTCTGGAAAATGTGATAGATCCATCATGATGTCGGAGGGCAGTCATCTTGGTTTTGTAGTTGGTGAAGGACAGGCGGGCATTACGAATGCTTTTCCCAGCTTCTGCCGCATCTACCGGTACTGCTGCTCTCCTGTTTTTGAGGTCATCCTTGATGGCTTCTCTGCACTGCTTGGGCAGTTCAGATGTTCGCTTGTGGTTGCCTGTGGCATGTGCCAAGCCACATTGGCGAATAAGTTCAAGAGTGTTCGAAGAAAGGCGGTTTTTTGTGGTTATCTCTCTCTTTGCATTCCTCGCACAATCATGGAGGTGCTGAATCATTCGATCGTATTCCTCATCAATGTTGTCAATGACGGCATCTTCCTATGTTGCCACAACAGAGCCAAAGAGCTCCCAGTTGGTGGTCGTTCTGGGAGTCCTCTTCTTAAACCTTGCATTCTTTTCTCCTCGTTCTATGAGGTAGAATTTTGCACTAAGAAGACGGTGGTCTGATCCCGTTTGGAATTTTGGGACAACAGCAACATTGGCTAGGCAAAACCGCCAATTGAACATGATGTGGTCTATTTCATTGTGGAACCGTCCATCGGGAGACTCCCATGTCCAACGTTTAGATTCAGCCTTTTGTAATTGTGAGTTACCATGGAAGGTTTTGGTTGACATGATGAACTCAGACAGTCTGTCACCCTGTTCGTTCCATTCCAGGCCATGGGTCCCGATGTGGAGTTCATCGACTGATCTTCTTGGTCTTATCTTGGCATTAAAATCACCGACAATGATCTTGTAGAAGGTGTGATCTTCTTTATAGAACTTCTCCAGCTCCATGTAGAACTTCTCAGTTTCTCTTTCACCATAACTGGACGTTGGTGCATAGACAACAAAGATAGAAACTGCCGGTAGTGAGCCACATCTATTCAAGTGTAATCGTCTGATACGGGTTGTTAGGCATTCAAATGAATCAATGTTCGTGGCTAAGTTTGTATTGACAAGGATACCAACACCACCGACGCCTCTTTTATCACATATTCCAAGGAACAGTTCTTCTCCAGTGTCGAAAACAGCATGATGTGATTGATGTCTTCTCGTTTCGGTCAAACCAATGATGTCGTACTTGATCTTTCGCACTTGTACCATAAGGTCTTCATTGGATGCATCAGATGCCAGCGTACGAGCATTAAAAGTACAGACAATCGATACAGCAGGAAGAGAAGGGCCACATGGAGGGCGGGACCCACAGCTCCCGGAGAAAAAGAAAAAAACAGGTTCCAAAAACAGCCGAGATCATCGGGAAGTCCCAGATGGGGTAGGTACCGCATCCCGCCTCCCCCAGATGGAACCCCGGTGACCAGAAGCCTCTACAAGCACAGCTCGAGTATGCGGGAACTAGGACATTTCCTCAAATCTCCCGGGACTACACCTCCCAGGTAACCTCTGATTCCGGAAGTGACGCCCACAGCACGCCCCCCCAGCGCCATCTTTACAGCATACAGCCGGAAGAGAAGGGCCACATGGAGGGCGGGACCCACAGCTCCTGGAGAAAAAGAAAAAAACAGGTTCCAAAAAGAGCCGAGATCATCGGGAAGTCCCAGATGGGGTAGGTACCGCATCCCGCCTCCTCCAGATGGAACCCCGACATTTCTCTATATACAAAGTGATCAATGGGAAGTAAACCACCCAACGTTTCTCCCTGAAAATCAGAGTTAAGTTTGGAGCACGGCCACAGCCCCAGAAACACAAGGACTTAATGCAGAACCCAGCAGCTTGGAGCAGAAAAGTGAATGGACTATGCGTTAATCCAGGCCATCATGTCTGCCCGGAGGGGAAAGGGTGTTGCCCCATTCGCCCTCTCTTCTCTGGAAAGAAGGATGGCGGCCGCATGGGAGCCTTGTGGACAGCAGGTATGAGCCGGGGGTGTGGGGGCGACTAAAACCTCATGGGAAGGGGGGCGTTCCGGTCCGTCCTTCACGCCCTACCGAGGTCACCAGTTGCCCCCCGCGAGCCGCTCTCCAGCACAGCCACAGACCCAGAAGCACAAGGACTTAATGCAGAACCCGGCAGCTTGGAGCAGAAAAGTGAAGGGACTATGCATTAATCCAGGCCATCATGTCTGTCTGGAGGGAAAGGGTGTTGCCCCATTCGCCCTTTCCTCCCTGGAAAGAAAGATGGCGGCCGCATTGGAGCCTTGTGGACAGCAGGTATGAGCCGGGGGTGTGGGGGCGACCAAAACCTCATGGGATGGGGGCCGTTTTGGTCCGCCCTTCACGCCCTACCGAGGCCACCAGTTGCCCCCCACGAGCGGCTCTCCAGCACGGCCACGACTCCAGAGCACAGAAACCAATTTCTTAACTACCTGACTTTCAGTAGAAATACTTCCAGGGTCAATAAGTAAAATAGCAGAAATCCAAAACCAACATTTAATTCTTGAACCCAGCTGTAGAAAGCAAATCACTTCACAATGCTTTTTCAGCATGTCTGATTTGGGGGGGTGGGTAAACTCTAAATAATAGTGGTGAATCTTTTAATGAAACAATGAATCTAATCAAAGCAGATAGAGTGTTAACTAGAATTCATCTGCCTCACAGGGACTGGGAGGGGTGGGGGGTGGGGTCTTATTGGGGTTCTTCATGGTAAAAAAATAAGTAGTGGTAAAGGGAAATGTGTTTGATATTTGCATGACTGAGACCTAAACCTGAAAGCTTTGTAACCTTTCCCACAGTGATTCAATAAATAAATAAATTAAAAAAAAAGTACAGACAATCATTTTTGTTTTTCTGCGTTTTGGCAGCCTATTTCTGCCTTGGTATTTTATCAGCCTCTCCTTCCATATCCTTCTCGACTCTGCGTATTCAGGGTTAGGGGAATGAGATCCATTTGTTACTGGATTTGGCATATCAATTTGGTCTATTTGGCATAGACCACAGATAGCTTGCCAGGCTCTACCGTGCAGGTGGGATATTTATATATTATATATATAATCCTTCGGCCCCAAAATCCAAAACATAATTTCTTCTCCAGTGGACATATAACATTCTCCAGTATATGCCATATACTTAAACACAGTTCAGTTGTCTATAAAGCTATGAAAATAAAAATCATGTTAAGTACTTTTTCATACTACAATGTCATGAAAGTAGACATATTTTTTAAATGCCAGGAAAATCTCTTAACTTTTGAAAACTGAATAACATTATTTTTAAACAACAAATGGTCAAAAAGAAAAACAAGGAAGAAAGAAAGTCTTCTTTAAAAAGAATTAACTCAGTCAGAACCAATGAAAAACAACAAAAATAAACACCAAAGGGGAAGTTCATAACAATATAGACTTATTTCAGAAAACAAGAAAAAACTCAAGCAATAACTTAACCTCACATATTAAGAAAATGGAAAAAAGAATAACAAATGAATTCCAAAGTAGAACAAAAAAAAACACTAAAAACTATAGCAGAAATAAGTAACATAGAAAAAAATTTCAAGGGGTAAAGTAAACCAGGAACTATTTTTTTCTAGAGAAAAACAAATTTGACAAATTCTCAGCCAGTTTTATGAGCAGAAAAGAGAGAAAACCCAAATAAATTGGATCAGAAATGAAAGATGAAACATTATAATAGACACCCCAGAAATAGGAAAGACCAGAAAGATACTACATTGGGTCGAACATTTGCCTTGCACAATACTGACCCAGGTTTGAATCTGGGCACCACAAATATTTTCCAGCACTAACAGGAATAATCCCGGAGCACAAATCAGGAGTAAGCCCTGAACACAAGCCAGGAAGTAAGCCCTGAGCCTATTGAGTGAAGCTTTAAAAACAAACAAAAATATAAAAAAATTCATAAGAGGTTACAAAGCACAACTGTATTCCATTAAACTGGAAAACCTAGATGAAATATATGCATTTCATGAATCATATAACATTCCAATCTGAGTCAGGAGGAAATAGAAAACCCAAACAGACCTGATGTCTAGAAAAATTCAAAGTCTTATTACCTTGACTCCTCATAGTATTCTATAAAATGAAAAAAAATCATCACAACTTCTATTAGTCAACATCATCCTAATATCCAAAACAGACAGGATTTCATTCAGAAAAATTTTTCTTGTCAATATCCCTAATGAGTACTTATGCAACCACTATGAACAAAACTTAGCAAACTGAATTCAACAATAAATCAAAAAGATCATATATCATATTATAGATAAGTGATATAATCCATTATTTGTTCTTTTTAAGTATCCATTATTTGACTTACCATTATTCCCTCCAGTTTTATGCAAGTTGCAGCAAACTGCAAGATTTGTTCTTATAGCTGCATAATAATTTATTGTGATATAGACCAAAACTATATCTAATCATTTGTCATTGAACATTTGGGTTTATCTATATTATTATTGTAATTACTATATTGCTATTTTACTTAGCACTTTAGTGAACATACGTATGCATTTGAATTGCAAATTGCAATATGAATTGATTTTGTGTTCTTGGAAAAAAGAATGCTAAGCATCTTGCTTAAGATGCTAAGCATCTTGCTTAGCTGGAGCGATATCGCTGGAGTGATAGCACAGCGGTAGGGCGTTTGCCTTGCACGCAGCCAACATGGCCGACCCGAGTTCGATTCCTCTGCCCCTCTCGGAGTGCCCGGCAAGCTACCGAGAGTATCTCGCCCGCATGGCAGAGCTTGGCAAGCTCTCTGTGACGTATTTGATATGCCAAACACAGTAACAACAAAGTCTCCAGTGGAGACGTTACTGGGCCCGCTCGAGCAAATCGACGAACAACAGGAGGGCCTTATAAGATGCTAAGAAGTAGGATTAGAAAGTCATATGGAATCACTCATCTTCATTTTAAGAGAAGACTTCATGCTGTTTTCCATAGTGGTTGAGCCAGAAAATAAATATTCCCACCAACACTTTTTATCACCACCAAAATTTTTTGGTTTTGACATATGTCATTCTCACTGGTGTGAGATGATGTATTACCATTGTGCTTTACATTTCCCTGATAACAACTGACCTTGAATACCTTTCCATAAACCTACTGGTCATCACTAAATCATCTTCAGGGTATTCTATTCATCTTCCTTCACTCTTTTTATAGGGTTTTCCATTGTGGAGTTTTGGTAGTGCCTTATGTATCTTAGATATTAGTCTTTTATCTAATGTATAGTCTTGTAGTTGGCGAAGGACAGGAGGGTGTTGTGAATGCTTTTCCTGGCTTCTGCCGCATCTGCCAACACTGCTGCTCTTCTCTCTTTGAGGTCTTCCTTTATCGCTTCTTTGCACTGTTTTGAGAGTTCGGACATTCGCTTGTGGTTGTCTGAGGCTTGCGCCAAGCCACGTTGGAGAATAAGCTCAAGAGTTTTCGAAGACAGGCATTTTCTTTTTTTGGCTATCTCTCTCTCGGCGTTCCTTGCACAATCATGCAGGTGTTGAACCAGTCAACCGTATTGCTCGTCAATGTTGCCAATGACAGCACCTTCCCATGTTGCTGCAATAGTGCCAAAGAGCTCCCACTTGGAGGTCATTCTGGGAGTTCTCTTCTTAAACTTCACAGCCCTTTCTCCCCTCTCTGTGAAGTAGAATTTTGCATGAAGGAGACAGTGGTCTGATCCCATTTGGAATTTTGTGACAACAGCAACATGGGTCAGGGAAAACTATTGATTGAATATGATGTGGTCAATTTCATTGTGGACCTGTCCACCAGGAGACTCCCAAGTCCAACGTTTAGATTCAGCCTTCTGGAACTGTGAGTTACCATGGATGGTCTTGGTCGACATGATGAACTCAGACACTATCTCACCCTGTTCATTCCATTTTAGGCCATGGGTCCTGATGTGGAGTTCTTTGGCTGATCTTCTCAATCCTATCTTGGCATTAAAATCATCAACAATGATCTTGTAGAAGGTGTGGTCTTCTTTATAGAATTTCTGCAGCTCAATGTAGAAGTTCTCAATTTCTCTTTCACCATAATTGGATGTTGGTGCGTAGACAACAAAGATAGAAACTGCTGGCAGTGAGTCACAATTATTCAAGTGTAATCATCCAATTCGGGTTGTTAGGCATTTGAATGAATCAATGCTCATGGCCAAGTTCGTGTTGACAAGGACACTGACACCTCCAACACCTCTTTTGTTGCATATTCTAAGGAACAGTTCTTCTCCAGTGTCGAAAACAGTGTGATGTGATTGATGCCTTCTTGTCTCTGTCAGATCAATGATGTCGTAATTGATCTTCCATGCTTGTACAGTCAGGTCCTTGATGGATGCATCAGATGCCAGTGTACATGCATTGAAAGTACAGACAGTCATTTTAGTCTTTCTTCGTTTTGGCAGCCTAGTTCAGCCTTGAGATTTTTATCAGCCTATCCTTCCACATCTTTCTTAAAGCTGCCGCATCAGTGGCTTTTTCAAGTTGAGAGGAATGAGACCCATTGTATTTACTGGTATTGGCATATCGAATTCGCCATGGATAGCTTGTCAGGCTCTGCTGTGCAAGTGGAATACTCTCAGCAGCTTGCCAGTCTCTCTGAGAGGGATAAAGGCTTTTAGGGCAGCCTCTAATCTCCCTTACAGGTGTTCTCATGGTTCAAACCATATTTGAACCCTATCAAACATGCTGTGGCAAGGCAGATGGGTATTACATGTCTTATGATTTGTCGCGAAGCCACATAGTGGCCGCTTGATCCAGAAAGCATCCTGGAGCATGGCGGGGACTGGGTAGTGGAGGTACTGGAGGTAGTGGAGGTCTGCCGGTGAGGTATTTATCTGGTACCAGTAGGGTGGGTCTTCTGTGTGTAATCCCTGAGTCGCTGGCAGTTGGTGGAAGCAGACAGGGCAGGGTAGGGTGGGGCTCCTGGTTTTAACCCCTTGATGACTGCCCACTCTCCACATGTCAAAACAAGCCTCATGCATGAAGGAACTGGCAGAGGAACACAGGCATGCAGGTCCCGGGGCTGATATCCAAGCCTGCTCGGATCGGGGCTGAGCATCCTCCACCCAGATCCCCCATCTTCCAGTAGGCAGGCGTCACACCCACAAATCACTCCCCTCCCCCCGTCCCCCCCCTCCCCCCGCGCCAGGTAATCCCATCAATGGCCAAGACCAGAGACTATAAAACTCAGCTCACTCATTCACAGCCACGCGACATCTTATTATCTCGAATGTAATCTGCCCACATGGTAGAGTCTGGCAAACTCCCCATGGTGTATACTCAATATGCCAAATACCAGTAACAATGATGGGTCTCATTCTCCTAACCCTGAAAGAACATTTCTCAGGGCTAGGATGAAGGGGATGTTACTGGTGCCTGCTCGAGGCAATCAATGAACAACAGAATGATTGTGATCGTGATAGTGATGACTGCCCTCCAATGTCCTGATGGATCTATTACATCTTCCAGAAGGGCAATGGGGAAGATTATCCATGACTTCTACTCAGATATCTTCAATAGCCACGTCCACCTGCCCACATACCAAGTTCCGTAGGATGGATGTGTCATTCCCAATGTTCTCCCTTCCGAAATCCGACACGCCATTTTGGTGGTAAAGAAGCAAACAGCACAGACAAAGTGAGATCTGAACACCTGAAGAATCTTCCTTTGGTACTCATCAATACAGTGGCTCGGCTCTTTACATGCTACCTGTCTGAATGCAAGTTTCCGTCCCAGTGGAAAACCAGTAGGACTGTACTACTACACAAGAAGGGAGACATCCACAATATTGGCAACTATTGCCCAATCTGCCTGTTGTCTGTCATCTACAAGCTGTTCACTCGAGTCATCCTGAATAGGATTGGCAGAATATTAGATGAACAACAACCATGCAAGTAAGCCGGGTTCTGCAAAGGATTCAGCACGATCTACCATATCCACATGATAACCAAGCTCATTGAGGTTTCTCATAACCATTGCCTTAGTAAGATTCAGCTGTAGTTCAAACTTTCTACACTCATGGTCAAAGTCGGTCAGCATTTGTGCCGCTTGGCTGATGTTTGGTGTTATTAGAACGATGTCATCAGCAAAGCAGAGGTGGTATAGTTGCCGACCATCTATCTTCACTCCCATTCTTTCCCATTCCAGTCGTTGCATGATGTTCTCGAGGGTGACACTGAAGAGTTTTGGTGAAATGGTATCACCCTGCCGAACCCCTCTCTTGACATGGATGATTACTTCTTTGTAGAATGGTGAGATCCTGGTAGTGAATCCGTAATAGAGCTCATGAAGGATCCTGATGTATTGAGTTTGTACACCCTGATTGGCTAGGACTTCTATGACCGCTTCCATCTCAACAGAATCAAAGGCTTTCTTTAAATCAATGAACGTTAGACAGAGCGGCATCTTGAACTCCTGAGAAACCTCAATGAGCTTATTATACACGTATATGCATAATTTATCTTTGGGGTCTTAATTCTATTTCATTATTTTGAGATTCAGGAGAAAAACTACAAATATAATCTAAAAAAATTACAAAAATAACAAGTTTCATGTTTTCCTGTGGTATGATAACAACTAATAATTTTCTAAAGCAGTGTAGTATGAGAAAATGGAGATTGTTGTTTGCATTATGAGTGTCATAATATTATCAGTGGGCATTGTTAAAAGCTGATAACAAAGTATTATTTCTTAGCTGAAGAGATGACAGTGAACAATTATAATTATCTTTTCTTAAAGTAGCATGCCAACTTTACAACAATACTATGAGTCATTCAGTGTTTTTCACTGCTAATGTGTGTTCTTAATCTTCTGTAGAGGATTAACAGAGGTAAAATTCAAAGTCAAAAGGGGCTTATGAGCTATGCAAGGAAATCTATTTCAAAGAGGATTGTAAATTGTTTAGACTTGTGTAGCAGCACTTGTTCATTAAGAGCCCTTTGCATATGGGCTATGCCTTACACTTCACATCTTGGAGAGGGAAACAGGCATACCACTTCCTCCATGAGATGTCCCTTCCAAAGAGCCAAGAGAGTGTAAGATTAAGGCACTCACCTTGCATGCACCTGGCCATAGTTTGATACCCTGTACCAAAACGTCCCTGAAAACAACAGGAGTGACCCTGATCACTGACCTGGAAGTAACTTTTAACTACATTTAAGCATGTTCCAAATTTCATCCACACAAAAATATTCCTTGCAAATAAATATCAAAGAGAAAATATTTTTTCTGTTTGTTTGCTTTGTTTTGGGGGCACAACCAATGGTACTAAGAGCTTATGCCTGACTTTGTGCTCAGGGATCACTCCTAGTGATGCTCTGGGGACCAGAGATTGAACCTGGTCAGTTACATGCAAGACAAGCACCCTACCTACTGTACCTTGCTCAGTTCCAGTATGCTGATTTCTGAGGTATGAATTGTAAGGTATAGCCATTCCCCAGAAACTATATTCAAAGAAGTGTATGTAAAATAAGACTTTTTCTTAAACACAAAAGAAAACTAGTAGGAAGTACAATTTAAAATGATAGGGAACAAAGTTATTTTATTTGGAAGCAGATACTGGAAAGAAAGAAAAAATAAAATCACCTTTCCACATATTTTTAAATCTCTTCCATAAACAAATGATATAGATGTTAATTTTATTGCATAGCTTCTCATCACACTTTAATCTACATTTAAAGTTATATCTAGTGTCTCACTGAGTTGGAAGTAACACTAAATTGCTGGGGCTAGAAAGAAAATATAGTGAGTAAGGGAGCTTCCTTATATGTGGCCGACATGGTTCTATCCCTGGCACCAAATATGACCCCCTAAGTCCCATAAATATATGTAGAGGGGACACACTTGGCAGTTATCAGGACTTATTTCTGGCTCTATACTCATAGATCACACACATCTGGTGGAGCTATAGGGGGCCTTATGGTGTGCGAGGGATCAAACCTGGGTCAGCCACATACAAGCAAAAGTTTCCTATCCTCAGTGTTATCTCTTATCCAGTACCTCACATTCATATTTTAAAGAATATTCTAAATTCTGACATAAAGAGCACTATTAAACCTTGCTTAACTCATTGCTTTCCAATTTCATCTATGCTTCATTCTATTAGGAAGAGCCTATACCTGATTGATTACGGAGATTGACAATATTGTGAGTGTTTTGGTTTGGTTAAGATGACAAAACTGCTGTGTCCCCTGCCTGCCACTTGCAAGTGCACATAGAAGGCTTGATAACCCCTGTTTAAAGATGTACTTTTAGAGACACTGGAAGAAATTTATGTCTTGACTCCAATTTTCCTCATGTTGATTCTAGGGAAAGACAGTACAATTTGGAAGTAAAAATAGCTCGGGAGATTGTAAATGGCAATAGCAGAGGGAATTGGAGGCAGAAGATGATAAGAAATGTAGCTAAATATTTATATATACAAAAAATGAAAACATGAAAAATGTTCCTTCTGAAATACATAATTAAGCTCAAGACAGAGTAGGCAGATGGAATCAGTAATTACAGGTTCCTAATGTATCTAAAATTTCCAGAGAATGAAAAGTGTTGCTACTAATTTTGTAGCTTCACAGTTTATAGCTTCTTCTGTTTATAACAGGCTCTGCTCCCTTAACACTTGATGCTCCAGTTAAGATAGCTTGTGTTTTAAAAATAATCTTACCAAGTCAAAGTCACGCAAATCCTGACCTACTTAGATTATTATGCGAACGTGCAATATAAAGTTATTGTGCATGTATTCATAAGCATAGTCATCATTATGCATGATTTGTCTAACTATCATTCTTCTTAATATTTCTAGGCAGCTCTGTGAGTCATATAAAAATACCCAGATCTAGAACCTCATCTGATTTCAACACATATTTATTGAAAGCGTGTTTCTAAGCTAGCCTCCCCTCTGAGTTCTAGGGATGTTTAAGGGCATATAACAAACTTATATAAGGATAATAAACAAACTTAGATTTCTCCTCCTGTAGAGTTTCATTTTTTTGGAGTTAGGAAATAAATAATAACTTGAATGACTACGTTATGGGCTGGAGTGATAGCACAGTGGGTAGGGTGTTTTCTTGCAAGCGACCAACATGGCCAACCCGAGTTTGATTCCTCCGCCCCTCCCAGAGATCCTGGCAAGCTACCGAGAGTATCTCGCCTGCACAGCAAAGCCTGGCAAGCTACCCGTGACGTATTTGATACGCCAAACACAGTAACAATTGTCACAATGGAGACATTACTGGGTCCACTTGAGCAAATCGATGAACAATGGGAGGACAGTGACAGTGACAGTGACTAAGTTATGTGATATATTAGAAGGTCATATGAGTATTTTAAAAAATAACATGCCAGGCAAGTGGTTTTACCTATAGAAAACTGAAGAAATACTTTCAGAAATTGAAGGGGCTGGCTTTGTACGTACTGTGCAAGAGAGGAGCAAATTATCAGTGCAAAGGACATATAGCAGGAGAAAGTCTGACCAATTGAAGAGAAGAGAGAGCATGCCTGGAACTGCCTGAGTGGGGAAGTTGCAAGAATTTAAATTAGAGAGGAATAGAGGCAACCACAAGAACTACCATCTAGGTTGAACTTTCTATTCTGAGGCAAACGGAGATTTGCTTATAAATAAACTGACATATTAAACATTTGGAACATGATTGCTCAATTCTCTTCAATTTTTGTGGATTCATTTTTTTGTGGGTAGTAATAGATAATATTTGATCCCTGCTACTTAAATCTTAAATATATGAGGTGGAGGCACAGTGTTTGTTTTAAATTTTTAACCAGAAGAGTTCTTGCTTTAAAAATAAGCACTGTATCATTTTTTCCCCCATAGGGAGGTCCCGGTTTGCTGTGAATTTGGAACATCCTCAAATCCATCACCTTTTTCCCCAGTGTCATGCATTGATTCAGTTTCCTTCCTTACGCATTGAGTCAAAAGAGTAATCTCAAATATAGTTTCCTTCACCATGAGAACGTAAACAGAGAAATCCACTCCATGACTCCATACTAACAAAATTGGCCCTATTTCTGTGGACCTTTTATTTGATGTGTTGAAAATGACATTCCATCCCAAATTCACATCCTCACCTAAATATAAGAAAAATATCCAAAACAGTTCTGTTGAAGACATTTTACATAATATTCACCATTATCTTTTAAGTTACTAAAGTAGGGCCAGAAAGATAAGGGTTCTTGCTTTGCACACAACTCATCTGGTTCAAACCCTGGTGCCAGGCATGGTTCCCTGAGCACTGCCAAAACAATCCCTAAGCACTCCTGGGTATGGCCCCCAAACAAATAAAATTTTGAAGTAATCAGAAACAAGTTGAACCTAAACATTTCTGATAATCATAAGAAAAATAAGACATGCTAAATGTAATATGATATCCTGAATGATACCTTGGAAAAATGTTAGGGAGCAAACATGCTTATCTAAATAAAACTTGGGATATAGTAAGTGATAAAACATCAAAACCAGTTTAGAGTTATGAAAAATATATCATAATGATAAGACATTTTAATAGGAAAATTGTGTCATATATAGATGTTTTATCTTATTTTGTTTAAACTTAAATTACAAAATTATCATAAAATGATAAATTTTTAATTAAAAGATAAATTAAATGACAAATCAACTAACTTATACTCAATATTAAGCCAGATTTTCTTTCTCGGTGTTCTCATTGGTGAAATGAGGAAAAAGCCTGCACTGATCAAAATGTTTCTGTAGTTAGAAATTCTATGACTGTTAGATATATACATATCCTAAGATGCATGCAAGAAAAAATTGGCCCATGGAGAGCCACTTTATTAATACATGTATCAGAAATATAGCCTCAAGGTAAATTTGTTTGTGGAATATAATGAGGTGTCCTCATCTTCCCTAAAATGAGATTTGCTTTTATATGGCGAATACCTGAAGTCCCTTATTAATCCTCATTGACATATAGGACAAATTAAGATGTAAAATCTTATGTAGAATAATACAAAAGAACCATATGTGCTGAACTTTTACTCAGTGTCAGACACTATTCTATGAACTTGGCATACATTATCTCTTCTACTTATAACAAAACAAATAGGAAGAAGATACTATTGTTTTTATAGTACTGGTGAAAAAAATTTATATGGGAGCTCAAAATTTATCTATGACTATATAGATAAATCATTCAAATTCAGATTGATTTGATTAGTAATAGAGTGGGTTATGAAACAAAGCATTAAATAGGTTTTTGTTTCAAATAGAATTAATATTATACACTGGGGTGAATTGAACTTTGTTCTTAGGGAGCTGACAGAAAATTTCAAGTATCTCAAATTCTTTGTTCCCATGAATAGGTTTAATATTTTCATTTTACAAGGATTGGTAATAGTATCATCATTTTGTATTCAAAATTATGTAAAGAATAGTGATTAACACCTCAGTGTCTAATTGATTTATCTTTGAAGAGATGAAACTTATCTTTCAATGGAGATAGCCAAAAAAGTACAGGTGTAATTGGAGCAATAGCACAGCGGGTAGGACATTTGCCTTGCATGCAGCCTACCTGGGTTTGATGCCCAGCATCCCATATGGTCCCCGGAGCACTGCCAGAAGTAATTCCTGAGCACATGAGTCAGGAGTAATCCCTTTGTATCACTGGGTGTGACCCAAAAAGAAAAAAAAAATAAAAGTACAGGTATAGACAGTGTCTTCCCATAATAATTATAACAATACCTTATATTCTGGAAACACCCAGAAAAATAAGAAAGAACTATTAGTTCCTTCCAAAACAAATATTATTCATATGAGCATCTGCTACAGATTATTTTTTAAATTAAAAATTTAAAATACTCATCTATATGTTTTTCAAGCTATTTATCTATTCAACCATTCATTATATGATTAGGGAGCACATAGCTATCATGTATCAAGTGTAGTAATAACATCTGATACACAACCAGATAAAGATGTGGTTTCAAGGTTGCCCAAACTGCTCCAGTTGATTTTGGAAAATTATTTATCCAATGAATAGACTGTAATACTGTAGCACTTCCCATTGTTCATCCATTTGCTGAAGCAGCCACCAGCAACATCTCCACTGTGAGACTTGTTACTGTTTTTGGCATATTGAATATACCCCTGGTAGCTGGCCAGGCTCTGTGCTGCGGGCAGGATATTCTCTGTAGCTTGCCAGAATCTCCGAGAAAGGGATGGAGGAATCAAACCCGGGTCAGCCACGTGCAAGGCAAACGCACTACCCGCTGTGCTATCTCGCCAGCCCAGTGAATAGACTATAAACTGTAAATGGTATTATACAGGCCAAAGACGACTGGATGATTAAGTAGGAATCAAACAACTGTGGAAACATTTGAGTTTTATACTGGAGAGTGCCATGATTATTTGTGCATTTCAGAAAAGTCACATTGATAGCAGCAATGAAGGAAGGATCTAACTAGGAGAACACTAGCTAAAGGCAAGTCGGGGCACACCAATTGTAATTCTGATATCTTGATAACAGAGCTTTACTTGTACACAACCAATGACTCATTTCAGATGAGTATATAAAAAAAGTTGTCACTATAGTAGAGTAGGAAATGAAACTTTGTAATAGAGTATCAGAAGTATAACAGCACTGGTATCTTAGCAAACTTCTTTGTTTGATTCTGAGGTTGAATATGGAATACCAGTACTACAAAGCAGGATTTTGGCAAATTTAGATCTAAACTTAAAGGCCAATTAAGAACACAGCTGAAACAACAAATGGCCAATCACTCAGATTTCATGGTTCCCTATGTTTATTTAATTCTTCTTATCCACTTGTAAAACAAACAATAATTTTATAAACTCTAAAATGAAAATTTCATTAAAATCTATGTAAAAAGGCTAGAAAGATTCCAACTTATATAACCAGCTTGCCTTTTTTTTTTCTAAATTGAATCAGGCTAAATTTGACTCTTCTCAAAGAGTGACATTGGCTTGTGCATATGACCAGAATTACACAACCTTTACTGCTTATAGGGCTGTATCTACTTCTTATAATGTATGAACAAATAAAAATGTAAATTTCAAAGGGCTAAACAAACTAAACAAAGTAAGAAATTTTGAACAGTTAAAATGTATCTTATTGAAGTAGAGCTACTAGAGGGAAAAGAAAACAACTTCAGCCAGAAAAAAAAGTAAAACACAAAAGCACAATAATTATACTTTTAAATAAACCCTGGGCCAAGGAGAATATTCAAGCATAAGGTAAGTCAGGTAAGAAACAATAACACCTGCTGACAAAGCCTGAGATTTGCAAACAATCTGCTGACATTTGCAAAAAAAAATGTTTCAGAAGCAATTCCCACATGCAGAAAAAAAAAAAAAAGTGAAAAACAAATGACTGACCTCCTTGCTGCTCCACCACCCCAGATGAGGTTTGCCTCTGGCAGATATCACTAGGCCTATTTCAGAAGGAAGCAAGGCCCGCCCTCTGGGTGGGACCCAGCAGTCTCTATACCTGCCCTGCATCATATTAGGGCCAACATCAAAGCTCCTTCCTGAACTTCTGCTTGCTGCTCCACCATCCCAGATGAGACTCATTTCTGGTTGATATCATTCAGCCTATTCCGAACAGGAGGGAGAACTTCAACAGCAGGGAGAGCTCCTTTAAAGAAGAGGTGAATGGAGCCCAAGCTAAGTACAGTGGGGAAGATGTTTGCCTTGCACGCGTTTGACCCGGGTCCAGTCCTCGAAATCCCATATGGTCCCCAAGCACCGCCAGGAGTAATTCCTGAGTGCAGAGCCAGAAGTAGCTCCTGAGCATCACTGGGTGTGATACAAAAAGCAAAAAAAATAAAGAGCAGGAATAAGATTAGATTAAGAAAATAAAACCTTTAAAAACAAAATGGATAGAAATAGTATCTAAAAAACTTAATAGCAAACATAATTACAAATGAAAAATACAAGATCAATCTGAAAACATGCAGGAGATTTCTGATGTTCAACATTGCCTTTCAAATATTAATGAATATAACAAAATATAAATATAATAGTTATATATAAATCAAGGGAATCTAGTAGAGCTAGAGATATAGTTCCCAAGTTATGGTGCTATTCTTATACATGTTTGACCCCAGTTTCATTCCTGGCATCACATATTGTACTCCCCTGCTCAAAAAGAAACCCAAGCAAACAAACAAAAGTAAAGCTATACTTAGATAAGTAAATTTATACTTGGTTATGTTGCTGAATGTAGACCTGACTGCCAGATGCATATGAAGTCAAAACACCATCATCACTACTTTTGCGAACAGGGAAAAGCTTCTTTGGATAGACCAGAGGAGTCGGGAGTATGGAACTCAAATCTACTTCTTTATCCCTTCATATAATGACATATATGAGAATGCTAGAACTATATGTTTGGGGATTTCAATATGGCAACAGATGACTTTTTTAACCCACTTCCGATAAGTATATAAGTTCTTTTTAAGTCAAATACGAACAACAGTATTTCTATTGACCAGGTTAAAATGCCTAGATAAGCCAGTTGCTCCTCATCAGGTCATCTGGCCTTTTGGGGAAGGATATTTTTTCTGTATATTTCTTTCTCATTTACAATTTACGATTAATTAATCTCAGTGTACTAGTGTACTGGTCTTTGCCATCTAGCTTAGATGTGCAAATAAATATTTGAGAAAAGAGTCATTAACTTTAAAAAAAATCTATCAGGGGCCAGAGAGATTGTACAGCATGTAGGGCTCTTACCTTGCACATTGTTGACCCAGATACAATTGCTGACACCACATACGACCTTTTGAACCCTACCAGGAGAGATCCTTGAGTACAGAGCCTAGATAAAGCCCTGAGCAATGCCAAGTATGTTCCAAAATCATACAATCAAGAAAACTTAATCATCAGTTTCAGGCAACTGTTTTTTTTTAGAATGACACTCAAGTAGTACCATTTAAAATCATTAGTCTTGAGGCTGGAGCAATAGCACAGCGGGTAGGGCGTTTGCCTTGCACGCAGCCAACATGGCCAACACAGGTTCGATTCCCAGCATGTCATATGGTCCCCCGAGTGAGCACCGCCAGGAGTGATTCCTGAGTGCATGAGCCAGGAGTAACTCCTGAGCATCGCCGGGTGTGACCCAAAAAGCAAAAAATAAATAAAAAAATAAAATAAAATCATTAGTCTTATGAGGATTTTTAAAAATGAATATATATCTGTATCATAATTATTCATTTTGCCATGTTACTAATAAAGAATAACAAATGAACTCATTCATAATTGTAGACAAAAGTATAGAAATTAATTATAAATTTTACCATAATACAGAAATAACTTCACTGAATTATCCAATGGCAAAATAAATATTGAAAAGACATAATAACAATAATAAAATAAAATGCTGATAATGATCCTGAGGGCAAAGACAAATGAAGAAGTTTGGAGAAAAAATACCCAGAATAAGAACTGGCTTTTATTTGCAATTAACTATGAAGCTTAAACATTTGTCTCAGAATGATGTAAATTATGGTTAAATTATCTGTGGATCTAACAAAGGTAAATATAAAACCTTCACCATTAGGTAGGCCTCTTGCAGGAAAGGATTAATGAATAACAGAATGGGGAAAACCAATCCCTAAGGTAAAACAAGTATTATATCTAATGCTTACCTTGAAATTCATCTCAAAGTGAATCACAGTTTGCTAACACTTGTTTAAAATGAGCTCTAAGCATTGTTGCAAACAATAAAACAGTCTATGGCAATTCCTGGAACTTAACATCTGGTGGTGGTCAAGAACAAAACAGATAAGAACCCAGGTTCTATTTCCTGGTACTGAATGTGGTCCTCCGAACATAGCCAATAATGATCCTTGAGCACAGATCCATGAGTAAGTTCTGAGCACCCCTGGGTATAACCCCAACACAAAGATCGGGAGAGATTCCTACCATTCCACACTCTTGTTCCATGGAGACCGTGGTATACACAAAGTTTTGCCTCCCTAAGGAGCAAAGAATCTCTGTGGAAGAGCAATAGAGTTTAATAAAATAATTTGGCCAGTCAACAAACAAACAAAATAAAAATAGCAAGTTTTGAAGGGAAGGTATCAATACTTGAAATAGCTAGGTTATATTAAAAAGTCCAGTTTTCAACAGAAAATATTATGGGACATGCCAAACAAATAGAAGTGTGTGACTCACATGTAAAGAAAAATCAGGTAGCAGAAATTGTAGTTTTGTACTTCTATACGTTTTCAATAAACTAACTACAAATTAAATTAAGAAAACAATTCCATGAATACGAAAAAATTTTCAAGGATAGCCTTCCCAGCTCTGTTTGTTCCTTCATCCAGGCCAAAAATAAATCTATATTAAGGAGATTAGCAAGGTGGAGGGGACAAGAGTAAATTTAATTTTATGTGCTTGGAGACCTATAAAGAGTAGAACCTAGTAAATGACTAATACAGAAGCTTATATAGTTTTTAGACAGAAATCAATAAACCTGTAAAGGAGAGACAGAGCAAATAAATCCTTGAAAGGTTTGATTCGCTCAAGAAATTTAGTGAGCAATGCAGAACTTGTTTACACATTTTCTTGTCACTTTCTGAAAAGGGCACTCTCCTCTGTGAAGGGATGGTCCTGACCACAGAGAGATTTATTTTCTTTTAGAAGGAACAAGAAAGAGTCAGTGAAAACTCTCTCTCTCTCTCTTTTTTTTAAAGTGAAAGAATGTGTAGGGTATCATTATTTGTTGACTATTTCTCTAATTCAAAATTAATACCACTCTGGTACATCTTGGGGCTGATGATATGGATTCCAAAACAAACCCAATATCATTAGAACAAAATCCTTAGAAATAAATTCATCAAAGAAATAGAAAATCCATGCTATGAAATCTCCAAAGCATTCCTAAAATTTAAGAAAAAATTTCAAATAAATGGAAAAACAAACCTACATTTATAGTTTGGTAGACATTGTTAAAATTTTAATACTCTACAACTGACCAAAAGATTTAAAATAATCTATGGAAATATTCTAGTTGACCTATTTGAAAAAGTGATCAACTTTATAATAATAAAATTATTATTAAAGATTAGGCAACCCAGAATACTACACACAAAACTGCAAGAGAAAAATAAAGTAGAATATATTCTCTCAAATTTCAAAACTTACTAAAAAGCATCAGTAATCAAAACTTTGTCAGAAATATACAGTCTAATCAATAGTATTGAGAGCAGAAATAAAAGTACAGATTTTTAAAAAAAAATTTTATTAGTGAAATAACATGAGATACAGTTGTAGACTTACAAATTTTTGTGCTTGGGTTTCAGTTATACAATGATCCAGTACCCATCCATCCACCAATGCCCATTCTCCATCATTTACATTTTTTAAAAAATTTTTGTTAGTAAAACACCAGGAGGTACAGTTGTAGATTTACAAATTTTTGTGCTTGGGTTTCAATTGTACAAGGATCAAACACCCATCCCTCCACCAGTGCCCATTTTCCACCACCACATGTCTCAGTATCCTTCCCACCCCCCATCCTCCCATCCCTCCCTGCCTCTGTGGCAGGCATCTGAAAAGGGGTTGATATTAAGGATATGCAAAGTATTGTTTGAACTCCACAAGAAGAAAAGTACAGATTTTTGAGTAACTAATTTTAAAGACTGTTTCCTCCATGCCACTATTCCCAACAAATTTCTCTCTTCTATATTATGAATGCTTGACAATAAATAACCGTGTGGATTTTTGTTTCTTCCCTCTTTCACAGTCTATGTCCTCATATAAAGTATTAGGATACAATGACTTATAAAGTAAAAAAAAAATACAGCCGTAAAAGAAGATTTTTATCAGGAGGCAATAAGAATAGTGATATTTCACTGAAGGATAAATACAAATTATATTTTCATACAAAATACAGTCAGTATCATTAATCATCACAAAATAAATATTCTCATTGAAAATAGCAATGAGATGCTGCAACCTTATAACCACGATGACTAGGATTAAAAAAATTCCAAGGACAACAGGCAGGAGGATGTGAAGAAATTGAAGGATTCCGGCAAGAATATGAAATAGTACAGTCCCTTGGAAAAGCAATCTGGTAGTTCTTAAAATGATCAAATATTACTCAACAATTCCAGGAAACATGAAATCCTGAAATTTGCTTATAAATGAATGGATATGGAGTATGGAGAGTGTCATGCTGAGTAAAAAAAGTCAAAAGGAGAGAGATAGACATAGAATGATTACACTCATCTGTGGAATATTATATATATGCATATATATGAGACTAATACCCATGGACAATAGAAACAAGGGCCAGGAGGACTGACTGAAGAATGGAAGCTTGCCACAAGTAGGAGGGTGGTGGGAGGGAAGTTAGGAGAGAGAACACTATGGATAATGATAGTTGGAAATGATCACACTAGACAAGATCTGAGTGTTGAGAGTAGGTAAAGGGGTATACATGATAACCTGTCTATGCCTGCATTGCAAACCATAGTGCAGAGAGAGAGAGAGAGAGAGAGAGAGAGAGAGAGAGAGAGAGAGAGAGAGAGAGAAATAAAAGTGCCTGCTATGGAGGCAAGCTGAGAAGTGGGGAGGTAGGGTAGGGATAAGAGCACGAGGAAAACTGGGGACATTGGTGGTGGGAAGTGTACACTGGTGAAGGGTTGTGTATTGGGGCATTGTATATTTGAAACTCAATCATAAACAGCTTTGTAACTGTGTATCTCATGATGGTCAAAACAAAACAAATATTTTTTTAAAATCCTCTATTAAATGTATCAAGAGACGTGAAAGCCTTTATCACACAGGAACTTATAGCACTCTAGTGTTCATTAATTATTCATAACAATCATAAATGTAAGTAACCAAAATATCCACTAATGGGAAAATACACAAACAAAAGTTGTGTTAACAACACAATGGAATACTATTCACCACAAAAGAGTAAAGCATACATGAATAAACATTAAAACTAAATAGAAGAAAGCAGTGACAAAATGCCATATAATCTATGCCTCCATTCTTAGGGAAGTCTAGAATAGCAAACAAAATAGTGAGAGAAATAGATTCATGGTCCATGTCTTTTTGAATTGGTCAGAGAATTTATTGGAATTATAACAAAATATTATAGTGTTGCTTGTTAAAGAAATAAAAAAATAAATAATGGACTGTGGTGATGATGTCACATATTATTTATGTACTAAACAGCAACTAGACAGATGGTGCTCCTGATCAGCCCATCACAATCTCACCAGTGACTATCAGGGAGGACAAGACTCACAAGACCTCACAGGAGCTTCTAGTGGGTAAAAGCATCCTGAAACTCTCCCAGAGTTTACAAGCTTACTATTCCCACAGAGGGAATTTGGAAGATGACAATGAAGCAAAGAAATTCTTTAGAGCATCCTACTAAAAGTCAAGTAAAGGAAATATAGACCTAAAGTTTAGAAGGTGTTGATTCCCAGGAATGGGGTCCGTCCCAAAAAGAATATGTGTAAAGTTGCACATCCAAAATAGTAAGGTGTGGGTCACTTCCAGGCAAAGGGTACCTGGTGCAGAAACACTTATTTAAAACTGGTTTTAGAGGGATATTTCCAAGCTAGCCCTTTGCTAGTGTATAGACAAGGGGGATTGCTGAGAAATTCATTGATGGCTTTTGATGGCTTTTGGTTTTATTATCTTTGAAATTTATTACGAAGATGCCTACCGGCCTACTTCACATGTATTTAAATGTAAATCATTTAAATCAGAAAGTTCTTATTTCACCAAGATTACCATGCATATATCGTCTATAATTTCTTTGGCAGTGGGCACACCCTGAGATGTTCAGGGTCTTCTAGTACTGTGCTCAAAAGTGATCCCTGACCATGAAGGGGACCATATGCTTTGTCTGGCATGGAACAGGGGAGGCAGCATGCAAAGCAAGCATGTTAGCCTATATACTATCTCTTCAGGTCCCATAGTCTGTAACTAGAATCCCAATGGGCTATTATTTCCAAATTTGATAAAGTTATTTTAATATTCGTATTACAGGGAAATATACATGAATAGTCAATACAGAGAAGAGAAATAAAGTGAGAGATAATTTTCCTTGCTTTTAGCGGTAGAAGAATCTCTCACTGTACCATAAACACTGTTCTTTGTATTTAACCCAAAATATAGAAATGGAGGGGGTACATGCAATGATATAGCATAAGGCTTTATTTTAAAGGTCCCTGGATCAAAAACTAGCGGAACACGAACACCCAAAACAGAAACTATAGACTCCATATAGGGGCCATTTGCTATGGGTTTTGGAGGGAAGTTAGTTATCAAAGTTGTCTCAAATCTTGATTTATGGACATATTTTATCTCCTTCCTGGATCTCTTTGGCAGATTCACAAATTCCTTTACCTCTGATAGCTTTCTTCTTTTTTCTGGTGCTTGCTGCTAATTCCGTAGGCAGAAAGGTTCATTCCAGTACAAGGGGATTATGGGAGACTCATGTCTTCTGGGTCTTTCCCAGTGGACCTTGTGGGCCAGAGTTAATTCTGGGTTCATTGTCAGACTATAATGTGCTTCTCTGTTCATAAGTCAAAACCCACCACACATCTACCTGGGGATGCATTCCCAAGCTGGGAAGCTTTCCTTTCCTCCTTCCCTTCTCTATCCTTGCTTCAATCACCCTGGGACTTCCTTAGACGAAGATTGAAACTGTGTGGTAGAGCCTTAGTGTAACAACAGAGAGAGGTAAGGGGTGTGTGATGAAGGTGACCCTTAATGTCACCCAGTATCAGAATATAACAAATTGACATTAAAAATATAGAAAATAAGTGTTGAAATTAAATCTGGACATAAATAATATCACACACAAAAAGTTATATATGTAAGAACTGTGGTATCTTTGTTCAGTGAAAAAAATAGACTTCTTTAATACATGTTGTTAGCACTTGTAGTTACTGGTCTGGAAGCATGTAACATGGAATTCTAGCTAATTCTATACATTAAAACATTCTAGGTTAGGAGCTAAATTTAAAAAAACATAGAGTTGAAATTGACTTAAGACATAAAAATATTTGCCACATAGGATTATGGAAGATTTTTTTAAAAAAATACCAAGAATCCTAAAATATTAAAACAGATACATTGTCTAAATAAAAACAAAAGTTCCGGTAGATGATATTAAAAGTAAACAGAGAAATGTAAGACTAAGCAAAATATTTGCAAAACCTTGAAAAGGTGTTAAAATATACACTACACAGTTTCTATAATATAGTAAAAATAATACAACTATAGCAATAGAAAAACTGTTGATGATGCTCATATTTTTAGGTTGTCATGACAAATCTACACAAATTGTATAGATTCAAATAACATTAAATTTTTCATAGATATGGATTTGAGAAAATTCAAATCAAGTTCTAATTATGGTCATGTCCACTGTTAGGTCTCCTAAGAAAGGTCCTTCTTTGCCTCTACCAGTGTCTTGATAGCTCAGGAAATTCGAGGATTTCAAATGTGTCACTTCAATTTATGGCACAGTTTCCACATGGAATAATAATTTTTATATGTCTGTTTCTTCTCATGCTGTTTTCTTCTAAAGACATCAACTATATATTTGATTAAAGAAAAGCTATTCTACAATATGATCTCTCTCTCATTTTTTTTTTGCTTTTTGGGTCACACCTGGCGATGCACAGGGGTTACTCCTGACTCATGCACTCACACTCAGGAATTACTCCTGGTGGTACTCGGGGGATCATATGGGATGTTGGGAATCGAACCCAGATCAGCCTCATGTAAGGAAAATTCCCTACACTACTACCCTACCCTACCTACTATTGCTGCAACCCTAATATGACCTCTCTTGATTAACTACATCTACAAGAACTCTAATCCCAAACAAAGCCGCATATGCTACTGAGAATTAGGACGGCAACATCTCTCTGTCTCTTTCTCTCTGTCTCTCTCTCTCTCTCTCTCAATGAGGATACAACTTTTAACTTATAACAAATATTTAAAAAATATTTCTCAAGAAAAAATCCAAACTGAGTATAAAGATAAAGACACTTGAACTTAATACAAACAAATAAGAAGTAAATTTCAAATTCCTATTATTAGAAAGAGATTCGGATGTGGGAGGATTAAATAGCCTCAAAAAGAAATACGAGTTAATCTGTGGGACATGCTTAATGTGGGGAGTTATACGTAGCTTTCATTTGGAAGAATAACTTGAATCTGGGGCTGGAAGATAGTACATCATGTATAGCATGTGCCTTACTTCATGCTGACCTGGGTTTGACCCTTGACACCCCATATGGTTCCTTGAGCCTGCTCAGAATGATCCCTGAGCACAGAACTAGGAGTAAGCCCTGAAGACCACTGAGTGTGACCCAAAATCCTAAATTTCAAATAAAAAAAAACACGTCATTTGAATCAACTTCAAATGATGATTAGTATTGACTGAGGAAAGGAAATAACGTTTTAAGCATAAAGGATTATACTGAAGTAGAATGGCTGGAGCGATAGCACAGCGGGTAGGGCATTTGCCTTGCCTTGCACGTGGCCGACCTGGGTTC
This sequence comes from Sorex fumeus, assembly GCF_029834395.1. Lineage (NCBI taxonomy): Eukaryota > Metazoa > Chordata > Mammalia > Eulipotyphla > Soricidae > Sorex > Sorex fumeus. Next base: position 26,307,244 of record NW_026606064.1, on the reverse strand, counting down.
AATTCCTTGGTCCCTCTCGGAGAGCCTGGCAAGCTGTTGAGAGTATCCCATCCGCACAGCAGACCTTGGCAAGCTCCCCATGGTGTATTTGATAAGCCAAAACCAATAACAAGTCTCACAATGGAGACATTACTGGTGCCCGCTCCAGCAAATCGATGAATAATGGGAGGACAGTGCTATAGTGCTACTGAAGTATAAATAGATTTAGAAAACATTTTAAAAGTTTTAAAAGAAATTAGCAAATTTTAAAATCATTGAGGTAGTTTCATGGCATAAAAAGGGAACCAGAATGTGGACTTTGTACTCATTATTAAGTAATGTTTTTCTTCTATTTTTCTTTCTGTAGCTGACATTCAATGACTTTAACTCCTCCAATCATAAATTATTAACCTATTCACAATGACCTATCTGAAGAGGATCAATTAAAGTATATTCTAATTCTAAGGTCTCCGAAGTTATTTTGTTTTATTATATTTAAACATAGAAACTGGAAACACATGCTTCTTACAAGTCCTGGATGGAGAGATGTTTAATGAGGTAGATGAGGCTCATTAGTAATTAACAGTCATATTTGCATAGAATTAATCCTTAATGCCTTAAAACTAATTCTTCTTATGTAAAATTAAAAGTTATGCTTATACTCATTTAAAATTATTTCTCAGAGGGATAAAATGACATCTGTCAGTTCCAGATATGAGGTAAAAGAGATTTCAGCAACATAATTTCAGTTTACCAAACTTATTTGGTTTATTATGACCTTGTTAAAAAACAAACAAACAAACAAATGACAACAACAAACATCCAGCACCCTCTGAAAATCTGCCTTCTTTAGGCAAAGTGTCCTCTCCAATTGAACCCACGGCTACTCCCTCCCTCTTTGCCAATTTCAGCACACCAGAAGGGTTGATATGCGCACTTTGGGACACATTGTTCTAAAGGCTTATTCAGGATCCCCTTGAAGAGAATCAATTCTGACTAAGAGTCGCTGCTGAAGATAATAAACAAACAGAAAGGTAATTTTTCTTTGCCTGGTTTACATGTTTTGTATATCTTATCCATCTTTGAGCCAGTAATTTGCATTCTTTTTTTTTTAATTTTCATTCTTTACTTTGGAAATCTCTTCAACCGCTTGGTATCCTGATTGTATATAGCATTATGCATTGAGGATGGAAGAAGTTATGGGGAGTAAAATTGTGAAGAAAAATGTGCTGGTTGCTTAGACTTGCTTGTTCCTCAGCAAAAGTCAGTATATATGTGATTACTTAAAAATAGAGGAGATATCTAACTGAGTATGAGTTCAGGAGATTTTGTGCAGCTAAGTTAAACATTTTGGTGATTTTACATTTGTTTGAGGTGTAAAGTTATATGATTGATGCATATATACCTATGATTTACAAATGTGAAATAGAACTAAAACTCATACTGCTATGATTTATATATTGCAAGGCCTTTTATACTTTTTAATGTCTGCTTGTGAGAAGTATGAAATGGAGACTAAATGGCTTGTGTCTGCCTTCAACTACGTATGTACTAATTTTTTAATGCTATTAATAAATCAATAATCAATGACTTTATTTTATTGTGCTTATTAGAAAGAGACGCTACATATGGAGAAATAAAACAGTTATTAAGCTGCATGCCTTGCATGAGTCAACCTACCCAGCACTACTGTGGTGACGAATAAATCCACTGTATCCTAGGGCCCTTGCATTGAACTGACTTCTTAGTTGGCTAAGAATTGTCAGAAGAAGCACCTAGAACTCCTGAGTACAACCTGCCATAGCCTCTCCATCACAAAATATTACTTTTAAATAAATATAGACTGTATAAGAAGTTCAAAAAAAACTAGTTTTATGTAACACTCTCTCCAATTTTCAAATACAAAGAAAGTTACTATTAATGAATACTTTCATAAAACTATAGAACTTCTGTGACTGCATTAACATTTGTACACATGTGAGTGAGAGATGGTGGGGTATGCAACACTATCCCAGGTATTGATATATATATAGCCATCATTACATTTAAATTTTGTTCTATCACCCTTAAATAATTCCTTCGTTTGAGCTCTTTATACTCATTTCCCCTATCATACTCATCCCATTCTTTTTTCCCAACAATTACTAATCCACTAGCCATATATTTAATTTTGTAATTTTGGAAATGAATGCATAAATTTATCATGCAGTATGTCACGTTTTGAGATGGACACTTTTTCACAAAATCATAAATGACCTAGTTCATACTTCTCTTTTGCTAAGTGCTAATGCCATTTTGTACATCTTCAAACATTCATTCTGTATGTGATTTTCATATTATTTCCAATAGCATTATATTAAAAATATTGGCTACCAATATCTGTGTGAAAACTTTTGCATGAACATAAATTTTTACTTCCCTTCGAAAACTCCCAAGATATAACATGGTAAATCCCTGTGTTTATTTTGTTTGGTTTCAAAGAAATGGCCATCCTATTTTCCATAGAGTAAAGTCATACTACTTCACATCGCTACCAAAATGGCATATAGCTTCTAACAAGACATAATTTCTTTGCATATTTTCCAATACTTTGTATTCTTACACTACTTTTTCATTTCAGCTATTCTAATAGATCTCATGACTTTAATTTGCATTCTCCTAATGAATGAATATGTCAAACATCTCATATTCTTATTTGCCATATGTGACTCTGTATTCTTTATAATAATAAGAAATCTGTTTACTCTCTTTTATATCTATGAGATCTGTAATAATTTGATCACTCTTATTTCTGATATTGAAATTGATATGTCATCTCTAATTTTTGTGATCAGAATGGATATATATTAATATATTTTCTCTGACAATGAGCTCAGGGTTTTTTGTTATTGTGGCTATTGCTGTACTGGCTGCTCCTAGTGGTTATGGGTGCTCATGGGCAAGGTGTGGAGAAGCAGGCAGAATCTGCCAGTGATGGAATATGGGGCCTTACACAAGCAAAGCACATACATACTCTGCCACTTGAGATACACCCCCAATCCAATAGTATCTTAGGGTTGTTGTGTGTGTGGTTCTCCACAGCTTCTCTGTTTTTCCTTTCACTGATTTTTCTCCTTTCACTGATTTTTCTCTCTTACTCTTTGTACCTACTTTGTTGCATTTATTTTTACTACAGATTTTTCTTTCTAGCTTCCTGAGGTAGATCAATTGAGAAATTTCTGATATATATATATATATATATATATATATATATATTGCCTTTTGGGTCACACATGGCGATGCTCAAGGGTCACTCCTGGCTCTGCACTCAGGAATCATTCCTGGCAGTGCTCAAGGGACCATATAGGATGCTGGGAATTGAACCCGAGTCAGCCGCATGCAAGGCAAAAGCCCTACCCGCTGTGCTATCACTCCAGCCCCTGCAATATATTTTTGTTTAATAATTGTTTAATAATTTCATATTAATTTCTAAGTAACAGTATATTCCACATGTTTATTATAAGCATTCTTAAAATTTTTATCTTTTTGTTGTCTCTTCTTTTAAATTAATTATATTAAAGAGCCAGGATTAGCAAAGTTACTGACCATTGAGTTTTAAACACAAAATGTTCAAGCATTGATCTTATCACCACTGTCAATTCCCCTCCATCCCCCACCGCCCCACTCTTCTCAAGTTCTCTCCCACCCCACATTCCCAACCTGCCACTTTGACAGGCACTTTTTAAAGTTTAGCTGTAATTTGGATCTCATGTTTTTAGTGTTGCTGACTTTGTAGTTTGGAAATATAGGTATATCACTACCCAACATTATCAATGTACTGAAACCCTTGGCTCCTGCTCCCCATTACTTCCTTTTCTCATCTTACTTTCCCCTTCAACTTTTTACTGATCATTAACTTTGCATCTCTAAGAATGTCATAAAGTTGGAACCATGCATATCGTCTCTACAGATTTGGTGCCTTTGACTTAACCATATGCATCATAGTTCCTCTAGGCATTGTAGGGTTTCGCAGCTCATTCCTTTATATTATAAAAACCTATGCCATCACATGTATTACCAAAATTTGTTTATCCATTCACCTATTAAGGGATTTAAAGATTACTTCTAAGTTTGGAGAATAATTAATAAACCACTAGACATGTAAAAAATGAATCTATCTCTGACTAGCAGTTTGTATAGATACCATTTACTTCTAACATATTCATATAACATACTCATTCATAAAGTCTGGATTGAGTAGATAAAAATTAAACCATACTAGAATTTTCAAGGCAGAATCCTGGAAAGAATAGAGTTACACGGAGAGATTATTCCAAAGCAGTCAATAAAGTGGTCTTCAATTGTGTGATATTATACTGCTCAAGTTTTAATATGAGGAAGCAACTCCCTTAAAATTAAGGATGTGATTTGTCTGCCTATAACTCAGTGTTCTGACTCTGATAACCACATGCTCTCCATCCTTGAAAGTCTCCAACACTGCTGGATATGGACATAGAGGTGTTCAGTAGTTCTGGGATGTCCTGGGCATTCCCAGGCAGGCACCATAGGATCCAGAGAATATCAAATCCTTGGCTCTTTCATTGAAACATAGTTCGTGGTGGTCAAGAATCAAAGGTGGGACCCCCAAGTCTCCTGAACACTATGTGGTAGCATCCGGCATATTGAAAGATTCAGGGGAGAGTGTTAAGAAATTGCATTATGAATGCAGAGGTATCTAAAAATCAGAGAGATGCAAATAAAAACAATAATGAGACATCATCTCTCACAACATCAAAAAGCACACATCAGAAATTCCAGCTGCATTTCTATGTTCATTGCAGCACTATTAACAACAGCTAGAATCTGGAAACAATCCACGTGCCCAAGAACAGATGACTGGATAATAAAACTATGGTACATCTACAAAATGCAATACTATGCAGCCACCAAGAAAAATGAAGTTATGAAATTTGCTTATAAATGGGTGGACATAAAAAGTATCAGCCTGAATGAGATGAAGCAGAAGGAGAGACATTCAGAAGACATAGAATGGTTACACTCATCTGTAGGATATAGAAAAAAAACACAGTATGAGACTATTACCCAGGAAATGAAGACAGAAGGAATGACTGGCCTGGAGTTGGAAATGTGTCACAAGTTGGGGAAAAGGAGAGAGGACAGTTAGGATAGAGAAGGGACCACTATGACAATGACTGTTGGAAATGATCACTCTGGACAAGAATTGATTGCTAAAAGTAAAGGTAAGGGGATATGCATGATAATCTTACAGTACCTATTTCTCAAACCATAATGACCAAAAGAAGAGAGGGGGGAGAGAGACAGAGAGACAGAGAAAAACAGAGAGACAGAGAGAGAGAGAAAAGAAAATTTCTTGCCATAGAGACAGGCGGGGGGGGCATGCAGGAAAGTAAGTGGGGGAATATTTGACGTTGGTTGTGGAAAATGTACACTGGTGAGGGGAAACGTGTTGGAACATTGAATGACTGAAACCCAATCATTAAAAACTTTGTAACTGTGTATTTCATGGTGATTCAATTAAAAAAATAAATAACAACAACAACAAAAGAATGAAGAATGAACAAAAAAAGGTATAGAACAATTCAAGTACATACAGACTGAAATTTGGATGCCTTTAATAGATGATTAGGCTGCAAAAAATGCTAGATTTACAGCCATAACAATCTTGTTCTCAGGATACATAAGGATGAGAAACTCTGACAGAAAAAAATATAGATGGAAAGTTTAATATTAGAAGCATTACATAATCTATACAATGCTATGTATTTTTTTCTCATTTAATAATTCTTATAGTGAAATCTAAGCCAAGACATAGTATGTATATTTTAAATCTCAGAAGAGATCAACAAGCTTCAGAGATGCCTCCAGACCCTGTGCCAGTCTAAATGTCATATCTGGGGCACCTTGGATGAAGGTGGGTGAGTTCTCCACCAACACCAAAAGAGTCCCAGCAGCCAAGAACCTCCAGAACCCAATTCCCCCCATGTTCAGGGCTGGACTCCACAGACTCGCAATGAGCCTCATCCATTAATGAATCTGCTGAAAGACTGTGGGTTTTGTGACCGAGATCTCCGGGTTTTCACAAAGTCAAGGTTGGGCAACCTCTCACCATTTCCATATTCTTCCTGGAGTCTGGCAGTCATGCCCATGAGCTGCCTTCGTTGCCATATAAGCGTATTAACTGCCATGATCCAGAGACTAACAGATAAATCTCGAAACAGATTAACAAACTGCAGAGATGCCTTCCGACCCCAAAGTAACCATCAGTTAAAAATTTAACTTCAGCTGTATCACCTCATTTAGTTTTTTAGAATTCCTGGAGTGACATCTCATACTCTATACCACCAATGTACCAAGAGCAGTACACTACATTGGATGGACTGTAAAGTATAAGGCAACCAATCTTGATAAAAAATACATTAGCACACAAACTTTAATCTGTAGCAACACGTAAGTTAGTAATCTCTTATACAAGGATATATGACTCCCAGGTGAAATACAACTATCTTCACACACTTTTTCTTAAAAAAAAAGCCTTTTTTGATCATTTTTAGTGGATTATTTATAACACTTGGGCTGGAGCGATAGCACAGCAGTAGGGTGTTTGCCTTGTGCGCAGCTGGCCTGGCCGAGCCGAGTTCGATTCCTCCGCCCGTCTCAGAGGGCCCGGCAAGCTACCAAGAGTATCTCGCCAGCATGGCAAAGCCTGGTAAGCTACCTGTGATGTATTCAGTATGCCAAACACAGTAACAAGAAGTCTCAAAAAATAGAGACGTTACTGGGCCCACTCGAGCAAATCGATGAACAATGGGAGGACAGTGACAGTGATTCATAACACTTGTCACTAGTCATCCCGTTGATCATTGATTTGCTCGAGCAGGCACCAGTAATGTCTCCATTTGTTCCTGTCACATGCTTGTGTTCCCAATGATATCTGCTCAATCCGGGAACATGAAGACCCTCAAACAATTTGTTCAGGGTTTTGACGAAGAAGTCTGTCTATCTCTTAGGTGGGTGGCCACACATCCTTTGGATTTCCCATGGAATCCAGTCGGTAACAGCTCTAGTCCAGCAGTCATCTCTAAATTGAATTTAGAGATGATTCTTAACAAGCAATACAAAATAAATTATTTAGGGTCTGCTATTGGGGCAAGCTTGGGTCATGGTTGGGAAAATTCTAAATAATGGGGGTGTGAAAATGTAATGGTTGTGGGATTGGTGTTGAAATAATGAATATAATAAATTGTGAACAACTTCATAAGAATAAAATTAAATTAAAAATAATATCTACATATTTACTGGGCTAGAGTTATAGCACAGCAGATATGGCGTTTGCCTTGCACGCAGACGACATAGGTTCAATTCTTTCTTCCCTCTCAGAGAGCCCGACAAGCTACCGAGAGAGTATCCTGCCTGCACGGCAGAGTCTGGCAAGCTCTCTGTGGCGTATTTGATCTGCCAAAAACAGTAACAATAAGTCTCACAGTGGAGACATTACTGGTGCCCACTCGAGCAAATCGATGAACAACTGGAGGACAGTGCTAAAGTGCTACATATTTATTAACTACATTTTATTTATGGCAAAAAATGGGGGCTGGAGCGATAGCACAGCGGTAGGGCGTTTGCCTTGCACGCAGCCAGCATGGCCTACCCGAGTTCGATTCCTCCGCTCCTCTCGGAGAGCCCGGCAAGTTACCGAGAGTATCTCACCCGCTCGGCAGAGCCTGGCAAGCTCCCCGTGACGTATTCGATATGCCAAACACAGTAACAACAAAGTCTCCAATGGAGACGTTACTGGGCCCGCTCGAGCAAATCGACAAACAACGGGAGGGCCTTTATACAAATAAAGATTTAAGAACTAATGCAGGAAGTGTTCTGTTAAAAATAAAAATTTGGCATTAATTTTTTTTTGGTTCTTGCAGAGAAAGAATTGAAAAAACTTATTTTTAAGTAAACGTTTTTTCTTTCTGGTTTGATTAATTTTAACTTTCAAAATGTTTAAGTAGATTCTTGTGCTAGTGTCTGCTAACACTTTCAAGGATATAACAACAAACTCCATGTTATTTCTTAAAAGTCAGAGACTCAGGAGTTTAAATGTAATAAAGAGAACTATAAAAGCCATTCTAAGAAACTTCTCAAAGAGAGGAGCTCCTTATTATGTATTCTGCCTCTCCTCTCCACAGTTATTGGAAAGGCCATATCTTTCCTCAACTGTTGTCTTTTATGAAAATTTTTGTCTTTGATTTCTTCCTCTCTCTACTTTTATTTTTGAAGTAAAATTATTTTATTTAGAAAATATGAGAGGATCCAAGGAGAACAAAAACGCTCTACTCCCCAATTTGGGAGATGGGAGACCTGATAATGGAGTGCACCAAGTTTTTCTTTTCTTGCCTGAGAAATTGAGGAATTTCTTCTGATTGATTAAAAAAAATGGAGACGTTACTGGGCCCGCTTGAGCAAATCAATGAACAATGGGAGGACAGTGACAGTGACAGTGATCTGGGAATGTTCAACTCCTGTTATGCCCCACACAACTCGTCTACCTTCCCAATAGTCCATTATATACTTTCTATTTTTTTCCCTTCTAAGTTTATTTAATCTCCGTCACTATTCTTTTAAATTTTAGTTTCTCTTTTCCCACCACTTGTCTACACATTGTTTCTGAGAAGTATTACCTACTATTGGTTTTAAAAATATTGCTACTGTGTTGACAACAAGGACATAGCTATCATAAAACTATCATAAAGCTCTGTCAAGGCTTCTATACTCATATTTCCTACTGCCAAAGAACAGATAACTCCACTCTTCTTTGTTATAGAACATGAAGTACTCTACAATCCAGGCTAATCTACCTTTTACTGCATAACATCCTTGTACCCTTACTTCTGATTGTATCTTGATGTTACATCAGAAGATAAAAACAGAGGTAGTGGTCTAACCACATGATTTCTTCATGAAATGAAAAAAAAATAACAATCCTATTCAGTCTGTTTTATTTTATGCAGTGTCATTAATAATACCAACCTGATAATTTTGTTTCCAGAATTGCATATATATAGTAATAACTTATAAAATGCTGAGCTATTCAAACATGAATGTCCATTAAAAAATTATTAAGCATTACCTTATGTGTGGACTTCAAATGTTTGTCTACATGTGCCCTAGAAAACTAGGTTCCTACTATTACTGTCATATTTGCTTATGAACATTTGCTTTCAGCAAATAACAAAAGATATTTGTCATTATATTAAAAAGAAATATGGTCAAAAATTCCTTGTGATAAGTCCCATTTTAAAGATGGTTTTAACAATCTTAAAACATCTGGGCTGAACTTATGACTCCATTTTATTTTTTTTCTTAAATTTTTATTCGTGAAACACCATGAGGTACAGTTGTAGACTTACAAATTTTTGTGCTTGAGTTTCGGTTATACAATGATCAAATACCCATCCCTCCACCAGTGCCCATTTTCCACCACTACCAGTCCCAGTGTCCCTCCGACCCCACTTCCCCCATCCCATCCTACCTCTGTGGCAGGGCATTCCCTTTTGTTATCTCTCTCCTTTTGAGTGCTGTGCTTTGCAAAAGACATTGAGTGGCAATCTTTTTCAGTCTATAGTCTACTCTCCTCACAGGCATTTCCCATCCTGAGAGGAACATCCCAAAACCCTATTTGGTGCTCCCTTCTCTATCTGAGCTGCATTTTCCCTTAGCGTGTGCAGCTGTATGACTCCATTTTAACCAACAGAATATAATAGAAGTGACATTGTGTAATTTATGAGTCAAAGTTGAAAGAGATCTTGCTCTTGAAATACTGCAGAGACCAACATCTCACAAGGAAGTCCCAGATCTAACTGGAATTGTCTTAAACCTTACTTATGGTAATGATTGGATTACACAGTATTAAAATTCCCTGAACTATAAACTTGAAAAAGAGAATTTTGTGATATATAACAATGTTTAAAAGGAGACCCTGAATTATGGTCACATGGAGAGAAAAGTAGACCTTTCATCCAAGTCTAGTCCCCAAGAGACCACTAGCTGAGTGTAATCAAATGAGTAAGCAAAACTAGTTTCATTGTACCAGTCATCCCGTTATTCATCAATTTGCTCAAGTGGTCACAATAATGTGACTGTACTAGCCCTGAGATTTAAGCAGCTTTTCCTTACTTGTCCTTCCCAACGGTGCCGCATTGGAGGCTCTTTCAGGGTAAGGAGAATGAGACACATCATTGTAACTGTTTTTGGCATATCAAATATGCAGTGGGAGCTAGCCAGGTTCTGCAGTGCAGGCAGGATACTCTGGGTAGCTTGCCAGGTTCTCTAAGAAGGAGAACTGGACTATTAGAGGCTGTGCGCTTCTGGAAGCTCTGTTTTATAGACTCTGGATCTTGGCTGTTGATGGGATTTCATTGCGCTGGGGGCAGTTTGTACCTAGCTACTGGAAAAATGGGGGATCTGGGTGGAGGAGGCCCAGTCCCTATCCGAGCAGACTTGGAAATCTCAGCCCCAGGACCCACGCACCTGGGTTCCTCTGTCAGTTCCTTCATGCATGAGACTCGTCTGAGTGTGTAGAGAAGGGCTTGAGCATGGCTGTGGCTGGATACCAGAGGTCTTCAGTTGCCAGGGCTTTGCTCAGGGCGGGGAGGGAAACTCAACTAGTTAAAACCAAAAATCTGGAAGAACTTTAAAATTAGGGCTATTTAAGCATAAAAAAGTAATTGATAAAATCTGTCTGTATAGATTATAATTATTCTTTTACTGTTATACCTTTGTTTAATTTAGATTATTTTCTTGAATTATATAGTCTCATATACTATGTATATACATAAACAAATATTGTAAAAATCTCATCTATGTATATGATAGAATTTACTGAAGGATGAAAAGAATTTCTCCTAGAGAAAGGTAAAAGGTAAAGGCCCTCCCGTTGATCGTCGATTTGCTCGAGCGGGCCCAGTAACGTCTCCATTGGAGACTTTGTTGTTACTGTGTCTGGCATATCGAATACTCTCGGTAGCTTGCCAGGCTCTCCGAGAGGGGCGGAGGAATCGAACTCGGGTCGGCCATGTTGGTCGCTTGTAAGGCGAACACCCTACCCGCTGTGCTATCGCAAAGTCAGGTTTTTTTCTTAATATTTCTTATCAGTCATTCTTTTTTTTCTTTCTTACCTCATTTTCCTTCTCTTCTTAAAAAATATCTCTATTAGAAAATATGTGTTTTATCATATAAAATACCTGGTCATATAAAATACCTGGTCATTTATCATATAAAATACCAGTAATCCCAATTACTGGTCATAGTATTTTCCTAACCAAAAGCAATTTCTTCCTAAAAAGATATTTCAGAGCTCACTGTTAGTTATGCATTTTAATACCCTTATGTGAATGTATCATCTACAATGATTGGTCATATATACATTTAATAACATAAATCATTCTTCATGGATTCTACGTCTTATTTTACAATATGTTAATCTACTTAGTAACTTAAGATAGAAAAATTATATCATATGATTCTTTCTTACATCTACACTAAAACTTTAGTCTCTTTTTTCCCCAGAATATTTGAATTTTTTTTTCTCCACAGCCTGGCACTCTTTTGTCACCCAGGTTAGCATAATTTCATCCCAACTTTTCTTTCTGCTTCTGATCCATATTTCTTTTAAGCAGAGACCCAGAACAAAGGTTGTTAAATTATGTCACACAGACCATATTTGACCCACCATCTGTTATTTTTTTAAAAAGTTTTACTGGAGTATAGCTATGTACATGTCTTTATGCATTGTCTAAGGATGCGTTTACATTTCAATAGGGGAACAGAGTCAAAGTCATAAATTATTTCAGATGTCTGTTTTGGAGTCTACCATAGCTCTCCAAAGCATAGAATAATTTACATAACTCCACTGTTATATTAAAGGAAATATTATTTACTATATTGGTTTAAAAATTACAGTAACATGTCAAATTTCTAATGGGTCTATATGGATAGAGATATTCTATTCATGAATTTGTTTTGTTTTTTATTTGGTGGAGAGTGGAGACACACCCAACTATGCCCAGCACTGACTCCTGGCTCTGTGCTGAGGCATCCCTCAGAAGATCATATGTGTTGCCACAGATCGAACCTCTGACAGCTGAACGCAAGGCAAGTATCCTACTAGCTGTACTATTGCTCCAGTCCTCCTATTTGTACATTTCTATTTCTTTATATTTTGTATAATATGCTACTGGATCATAGCTTTTCATCATGAAATTAGATTTATCCATGTTAAGCTCATGTTCTCAATATTCACTATTCTACCCTCTTTGGGAAAAAATGTCTTTAACTTGCTAAAACAGAATTTTCTCTTCTGCTTAAGGGAACATAAATATACTTGTTTCACTAGGTTTATTGTAAAGTATAAACAAAATGTATAAGTCCAAGATTCAATAGTGTCTGTCACAGAATAAATATATGGGACAATTTTAGCTATTTTACTCTATCCCTACTCATTTATTTATTTATTTATTTGCTTTTTTGGCTCACATCTGGCGATGCACAGGGGTTACTCCTGGCTCTGCACTCAGGAGTTACTCCTGGCGGTGCTCAGGAGATCATATGGGATGCTGGGAATCGAACCAGGGTCAGTCGCGTGCAAGGCAAATGCCCTACCCGCTGTGCTATCTCTCCAGCCCTACTCATTTATTTTTGATTCATCATTCATCATTATAAATATAATTTTTATTGAAGTAACACTTAATGTAATACATGTAGATATTTATTTTTAATCATGTACCCCTCAGATATATAATTTTGTAATTAAGTTTTCCACTAAAAATTGTAACATTCTTATTTTAATTGTAAAACTCTCTTTGCTCCATAATGAATCCCAGGCCATTCCCCATATCATATTCATTCAAATCTGCTTAATACCAAATAATAAATACTCTCTCTTCCCTCCTTCAGTCCCACAGTCTGTCTGTCTTTCTTTCTTTCTTTCTTTCTTTCTTTCTTTCTTTCTTTCTTTCTTTCCTTCCTTCCTTCCTTCTTTCTTTCTCTCTTTCTTTCTCTCTTTCTCTCTTTCTTTCACTTTTCTTTCTCTTTCTTTGTTTCTTTATATGCCTCATTTTTATTTTCTATCCCCATTTTTGTTAATTTAAGTTAAATTCTATTCAATCATCTACACATTAAGTACTGTCTTATTCACGATCATGATCACGACCATCCAGTTATCCGTCGATTGCCTGGAGCAGGCCCCAGTAACGTCTTCTTCGTCCTAGCCCTGAAATATTTAAAAAAGTGCCATATTCAAGACTCTTTCAGAGTTAGGAGAATGAGACCCATCATTGTTACTGGTATTTGGCATATTAGGTACGCCACGGAAAGTTAGCCAGACTCTGCCGTGTGGGCAGGTTACATTTGGTAGCCTGCCAGTTTGTCCAAAGTAGGAATGAGATAATAAGATGTCACACGGCCGTGCGCTTCCGAGAGTTGGGTTTTATAGTCTCTGAGTCTTGGCCGTTGATGGGATTACACGGCGCCAGGGGGCCAGTTGGTGGGTGTGACCCCTGCCTACTGGAATTTGGAGGATCTGGGTGGAGGATGCTCAGCCCTGATCTAAGTAGGCTGGACAATCTCCATCCCGGGACCGGCATGCCTTTGTTCCTCTGCCAGTATCTTCATGTGTGCGGAGAGTGTTCTCAGCATGGTGGTGGCTGGTTCTGGAGGTCTTCGGCTGCCGGAGCCCTTTTCGGGGTGGGGAGGAAAACTCAACCCGCTCCCCTCCAATGGGCCCCGGTGAGGACAGCCAGGAGCGGGGGCAGGAGACTCTGTGCTGTTCTCTTCCAGGCGCTCGGTTTTATAAAACTGCCTTATTAATTCAACCTTAATCTTCACTAAATAAAGTTAAATTCCTCTCCCCACTTCTTTTCAGCTGTAAACGTTTGCAATATGTATTATGCTAAATGTGTTTTCATTTTGTGTGTCCAGAAGACACTGTGATAACTTTGAGGTCCAGCATCGTAGTAAGTCTAACTTTGCATTAATATTTAAGTTTTGATTGTGTCCATCATGTATTCTGACTCCACATGAGATAATCAATAAACTATTTCTCCCTCTAGAAGAACTGTCTTTTCCAGATCCATTCAGCTCCTAAAAATAGTAAATGAACTACCTATTTTCAAATATAAAACTGACCAATTCAAAGTCTAAATTCTCTATTACTTCCTAATAACTGACCAATACTCCTTGCCTTCCTGTCTATTTTTATCTAGGGAAAACACTAGGAAGGTTCTTGCCAATATGCTTCCTGTGCTCCTGCTTCTTCCAGGTCTATCTCAGGTTTTCACATGGGCTGAACAGGAGAGAGCAGCATGCTTTTTTCCTGGGGAGATATGAAGATAGAAATCTATTTTTTCACACCTGGCAATGCACAGGGGTTACTCCTGGCTCTGCACTCAGGAATTACCCCTGACGGTGCTCAGGGGACCTTATGGAATGCTGGGACTCAAACCTAGGTAGGCGCGTGCAAGGCAAATGCCCTACTCACTGTGCTATAGCTCCAGCCCCCCCCTTTTTTAAACAAATATGGTATCTTTCAAACCTGTTTAAATTTCTATGCCCAAATAACAGTGTATCCTATATTTTTTTTGTTTTTTGCAATTTTGAGAGCACCCGATCTGCTGTACTAATACAGATAGTATATAATATGTAATATGATATATAAATTAATTGAATCATCATAAGATACAGTTAGAAAGCTGCTCATGGGTGAATTTTAGTAATATAATATTCTAACACACATCCCTCCACCAGTGCACATTTCTCATCACCAATGTCCCAGTTTCACCACTACCCCTCCCTTGCCCCTCTACTTCCCCAAGTTTGTTTCTATGACAAGCACTTTCCTTTCCCCTTCTCTCTCTCTCTCTCTCTCTCTCTCTCTCTCTCTCTCGCTCTCTTTCTCTCTCACTCGCTCTCGCTCTTTTTATGGTTTGCAATACAGATACTGAGAGGTTATCATGTTTATTCCTTTAACTATTTTCAGCACAGAGTTCTTATCCAGAATGATCATTTCCAATTATTATATTGGTTGCACTTATTTATGTGATATAAAAAAAATAGCATGAGACTAATAATCAAAATCAGTAGAAACAAAGACCAGTTGGATTGGTCCAAGATTGAAAGCCTACCTCAAGTGCTGGGGAAGGAGGAGTTGGGATAGAGGAGGGATTACTATGACTACTATAGATAGTAATTTTAAAGCAGATCCTTTAATAGAACTTTAAAATCACTGGGAACTTTGCACTGCAATCATGTCATGGTCCTCCCGTTGTTCATCGATTTGCTCGAGCGGGCCCAGTAACATCTCTATCATGAGACTTTTTGTTACTATGTTTGGCATAACGAATACATCACGGGGAGCTTGCCAGGCTTTGCTGTGCGGGCGAGATACTCTCGGTAGCTTGACGGGCTCTTCGAGAGGGGCGGAGGAATCGAACTCAGGTCACCCATGTTGGCTGCGTGCAAGGCAAACGCAGTACAGCTGTGCTATCGCTCCAGCCCACTGCAATCATGTATAATTGTTTTTATTATAGAGAAGACAAAATTGTACACATACAGGTTAAGTCTCTGGTCTAAGGACTCATGAGCATCAGGTAGTGACTATAATTCAAACAAAGGACTATTGTCTCCAAATTCTGAATTTCCCACTTTACAGCCTCTGGACTGTCTCAGTCACAGGTGTCTCCTTTCAGGAGATTGGCTAAAGCAAGTTCAATATAACAGGTACCCTAAGTGGCAAAAACACTGCAAAGTATTTACTAACAAAAACATAAAAAATGTTCAACACTATTCATTATTATGAGAATCAAATAAAGACCACAATGACCATCTTCCAAACCTTGAGTATGACCTTTATTTTTAAAAAGATTGAAAACAAGTGCTGGTGAGGAGACATAGAAAAATCACTCTGGTTCTTTCATGGTTCAAATGTAAATTTAATTTGTGCAAACTTTATAGAAAACAGTATGAAGATTCCTTAAAAATTAAAAATGGAAATACTATATGATCCAGAAAAAATGCACTTAGGCACTTATCCAAAGGGTATAAAACCACTAAATTGAAAAGATATTTACATCTTTTCGTTCTTCAAACAGGAGTCAAAGGAGTCACATGGAATCAGTTGAAATGCTCATTAGCAAATGACTGAATAAAGAAGCTATGGTTTCTATATTCAATGAAATGTTCACTCTGTCATAAAGCACAATGTCATAGGGGACAAAATAGATGAAACCTAACTGAAGTGATTATGCTGTGGAAATTACGCAGAAATTGAAAGATGATTGCCAATACTTTCACTCATCTGTGGAATATAAATAACTAAGCAAATGAACTGGAAGTACCCCACTCCCACCTCACACACAATTTTCTCTCTGTAAAAATGACAATCTTTACGACAAGGGGTAGAAAGGAATAAGTGAGGAGTCATTTTTAATAGGAAATGACAATAAAACTTAATTGGTGGCTACAGTGAAACTTGTACACCACATATAGAAACTCTATCCATGAATTTCTGTAGGATGACAAACCAATGATAAATCAACAAAAGCTAAGTATCTGTGTTTTAATACTAATGTATCTATTTTATTATTGTCTCTACTGTCCCCACCCCAGCCACTGCAAAAGATGGTGGCAATAGTTTATACCACATATGGCTGTGCTCAGGGATCATTCCTGGCAGTTTTCCAAGCATTATATGAGATTGAACCAGGGAGAACTACACACAAGGCATGCAAGCTTTGTATTATCTCTCTGGCTTTATTTTCTTATCAAGTCTTGTCTTCATGAAATCACAAACATTCCAATGGCATGTAGGAACTTGGGAAAAATAAGTGAATTTGTACAAGGTGCATTGCGAAATGGTTTGAATCTTTACAAATTAACCTCTAAAACCTAGTCTGTTTTAACATAAAATTTGACATTATGTATTTGAATAATGTATAAAACATGGATTTGGTACCAAACTCTAGACTCAGGATATCAACGAAGAGTCAAGTATGTGAAAAATAACAATCTTTTCAGAACAAGAAAACAATAAAATAAAAAAAAATCAAAGAAGTTTAGTAAATGAAGATTTGAGATGAGTTTTTCAGATTAAGAAGCATTTATGTCTTGTTAGGCAAAAAATCTTGATCTGATATTTCAGCGACAGAATGAACCTTATACCCATGACACTTAAAGTAAGTCATTTCCTTTTTTTAGTCCTTTCTCATCTGTAGAATAAAGTAGTATATGCTTAATCAAAAAGAGAAGTTGAACTGGTTGGTCTTTGTTTTTAACCGATTTAACTTCTCTTTTTAATTTAAAAATATACCACTAGGTGGCAGTAGAAATTAAATAATAACTATCTCAGCTTTAGTGTTCTTGCTTTTGAAAGAACTTTTTGTATGAATAGGAATCATTTTGGGAAATAGTATTGCCCCTAATACTGGCACAAAGATATACCTACAACATAAAATTTGAAACATACAGAAATTAAGGCATCTTGTCTGTTAGAATAAGCATTTTGCTGCCTGGTCTGAGTGATATTTCAGCAGGTAGGGTTCTTCCCTTGAATGCAGGTCGACCCCAGTTCGATCTCCAGCATCCCATATGTTCCCTGGAGAACTTCCAGGAATAAGTCCTGAATGAAGAGTCAGGAGAAATTCCCGAGAATTGTAGCCCCCCCCCAAAAATTAACAAAAATAAAGTATGTTGTTACATTGGGTTGGAGCAATAGCACAGCGGGTAGGGCGTTTGCCTTGCAGGATGCTGACCTGGTAGACCGAGTTTGATTCTTCCACCCCCTCAGAGAGGTCAGCAAGCTACCAAGAGTATCTCACCGAAATGGCAAAGGCTGGAAAGCTACCCGTGATGTGTTTGATATGCCAAACACAGTAACAACACGTTTCACAGTGTTATGGATCCTCTCGAGAAAATCAATGAACAACGGGAGGACAGTGACAGTGATTGTTGTATTATTGCCTTATCACAACATTTGTCCAATGAATCATGACACAAATTTTTTTAACCCACTTCACTGTGAAGCACTCATGATATTTTTGGATAGATTTTGATATCTTAATTTAAGTCTGGATATGGGTCGGAGCGATAGCATAGTGCGTAGGGCATTCGCCTTGCATGAGGCCAACCCAGGTTCGATTCCTCCGCCCCTCTTGGAGAGCCCTGGAAGCTACCAAGAGTATCTCACCCACATGGCAAAGCCTGTTAAGCTACCCGTGATGTATTTGATATGCCAAAAACAGTAACAAGTCACACAATTTGTTGTGAGACGTTACTGGTGCCCACTCAAGAAACTCGTTGAACAGGAGCTGGAGAGATAGCACAGTGAGTAAGGCATTTGCCTTGCACGTGGCCAACCCAGGTTTGATTCCCAGATTCCTATATGGAGCCCCAAGCACCACCAAGAGTAATTACTGATTGACGAGTCAGGAGTAACCCCTGTACATTGCCGGGTGTGACCCAAAAAAGCCAAAAAAAAATCATTGAACAACGGGAGGACAGTGCTACAGTGCTACAACTATATATATGTATATATATGCAATATTCTGCTTAATATTTATATCTGGAAGGATTAATTAGTATATACTTAAAACAAAAATTGTACCCCCTCTCATATTCCTGGTATTTCCAAAGCATCTGTAATCTTAGAATACAAAGCAGTGACTGGAGATACGGTACAGTGGAAAAGGTACTTTCCCTGAGTGCAGTGACTGAGGTTTGATTCTTGCACATGATTCCCTGAGCACTGACAGGAGCAATTCCTGAGTACAGAGCCAGAAGTAAGCCCTGAGCATACCGGGTGCAACACCTGCCCCCCTCCCAATCTCCAAAGACAAAAAGAAGAAAACAAAGAAAGATTTTTCTCATTAATTAATGTACTTGGAAATCACATTTTCCCCTTTTCCCTCTTACTTTACATATACTCCATCTGAAGTATTTGATTCTACCTTTGGAAAAAAATTCCATATAAGTTCATCTGGTTTTTTTTTTAAGATTTTTTTTATTGAATCACTGTCAGATAGATAATTGCAAAACTGTTCATAATTTGGTTTTGGTCATACAGTGTTCTAACACCCATCCCTCCACCAGTGTATATTTACCAGCACCAGTGTCCCCAGTTTCCATCCCATCACCTTCCCCTATCCCAAAGCCTGCCTCTATGGCAGGCATTTTCACAAGTGTGTGTGGGGTGGAAGGTAGGTAAAATAGAGAAGGGACCAAGATGACAATAATACCCAGAAATGATCCTGCTGGGGAAGCACTAAGTTCATCTTTATTGTGACTGACGTTTTATTCAAGGTACTATTATCTCTTGAATGACTCTAAAATCCATCTACCCACTTCTTTCTTTAGCCCTCTGAAAGTTGTGCTCCATATATTGACCAAAGTGAAAATTCAACGTGCAAAACCTATCACAACACTCTCTTATTGAAACCCTCCAAAATACTATCAGTAACTTTAAAATAAAACTCAAATTTCACATCTCTTAAAATAGAACCCAAACTCCATAACTATATAAATCAATGAAAGTCTTCATGATGCAGTGGTTGCTTGTCCCACGTACAATTTATATAGTCACTCACTGTGTTCCAGTGCACTAATGAACTTACCCACCTTCTTCAAACAGAAACTCCCAGTCCTGTCTAGAGAAGTGTATTAGTTCTTCCCTCTGTGTTGGATTCTCTTATCCTCTTACCTATTTAAAACGGGTGCCTTATTATCATTTTGACCTCAACTCATCCAAACCTTACCCAGGTCCACTATCTAGGGCACAAAGGCCACTTTCTAACACAGTAACCTAACTTAAAAAAATCTCTATAATTACCACACAGAATAATCATACTGGTCCATTTGCTTAGTCATCTAATGTCTTCTTTCACTAAAATATGTCACCAAAGCCAAAAATGTATCTATTAGCAATTCACAATAGTGCATACACTTCATGTCTAGAAGAATATTAGAAGTCTATGCGCTTTCTCTCTCTCTCCCTCTCACTCTGTCTCTCTGTCTGTATCTCTCTCTATCTCTTTCAGTTTTGGGGTCATACCCATTTTACTCCTGGTTCAAGGATCACTCCTGCCAGTGCTCATGAGAGTGTGATATTGGCGATAGAAACTGGATGGACTGCATGCAAGGAAAGTACCCTACCTGCTGAAGTATCTCTTAGTCCCTCAATAGATATTTAAAATAAATAAATAAATTACATAATTGTTTTTTAAAATCTATTTTGGGGTGAGCATGCCTGGCAGAACCCAGAGCTTATTCCTGTCTCTATGCTCATGGATCATTTCTGTTGTTGCCCAGTGTGTACAGTGTGGTACAGGGGACAGAACCTGAGTCAGCCTCATGCAATTCAATTGCCTAAAACCCTACACTATCTCTGACCCTGATTTTTCTTTAAAGATGGAAAGAGTATGCCTGGATTTAACTGAAAAAGAACTATCATATCAAACTTCACTGAATACAATTTTTAAAAAATAATTTGCTCTCCATATGTGAAATTAAAACCACACTGGTAAAATATTAATATTGAATAAATGTTTCTGTTTAAATAAATTCCAGAACTATCAACTACAAAGTAATAATGTAAATAATTTAGAGGTTTCCTAATTTATTTGGCCTACCACCCATTTTTATGGAAAAAAAATTACTAGGGTGTCCTTGAAAATTACTTCCTTCGAAACAATCAGAAAGTGTCCTCCTTCAATTCCACTTGAAGCTATGATCACCACCCCATATCATGACAAAATCTCTTAATAAAGAAAACCACAAGTAATTTTTGTCTTTATTGGAGGCCAATCCTAAGCCTTAGTATTTTCATCCATTTAATTTACTAGAATTCTTTCATTAAAAATAATTCACTATAATCTTAAGACAGGCTGGAGCAATAAAACAGCAGGTAGGGCATTTGCCTTGCAAGCAGCCAACATAGCGGACCCAAGTTCGATTCCTCTGCCCCTCTTGGAGAGCCCGGCAAGCTACCGAGAGTATCTCTCCCACATGGCAAGGCCTGGCAAGCTACCCATTATGTATTCGATATGCTAAACACAGTAACAATTGTCACAACTGAGACGTTACTTGTCCCGCTAGAGAAAATTGATGAACAACGGGAGGACAGTGAGAGTGATAGTGACAGTCTTAAGACACCTTACTACCTCCACTACCCAGCCACCACCATGCTCCACGCCACTTTACAGATGGTTGGCCCAAGTCTCACACATGAGAGAAGCCCCACAGAACCAGGTGAGCAGAACTTTGTGACCCTGGACTAGGTTCAATGGAACCCGAAAACAGAGATCCTCTGTCTCCTTCCACCAATCTCCAGCGACCCAGGGATCACATCCAGAAGCCCCACCCTGCCAGTGCCAGATAAATACCTCATCGGCCAACCTCCAATACCTCCACTACCTCCACTACCTCATTACCCAGACACTGCCATGCTCCAGGTCGCTTTCCGGACTGGACGGCCATGAAGCCGCATCATAAGACTTAATATCCATCTTCCATGATTACTGTACCATATTTGATGGTGTTCAAATATGCTGTGAACCATGGGAACTCATATAAGGGTGATTAGAGGCTGCCCTAAAAGCCTCCATCCCTCTCGGAGAGCCCAGCAAGCTACCAAGAATATCCTGCCAGCACAATAGATCCTGGAAAGTTACCTGTGGCATATTCGATATGCCAAGAATAGTAAAATCAATGGGCCTCATTCACCTAACCCTGAAAGAGCCCCCAATATGACAGCATTAAGAATGATGAGCAAGGAGAGGCTGATAAAATCTCAGGACCAAACTAGGCTGCCAAGAAGGACTAAAAATGATTGTCTGTACTTGATTGTACCTACCAGATGGTCAGACTTCATGAAGATCATGAACGATCGGTTTGAGGCTCTTCATGATCCCAGAGCAAACAGATGCCATTGGGCTACACTAGCACGGGACAGGGACAAATGGAGATGTTACTGGCGCCCACTTGAGCAAATCGACGACTAATGGGAAGTTAAGTGATTAAGCGATTAAGTACTTCCAATGCACATACGCTGGCATCGGAAGCATCCATGGAGGACCTGATGGTGCAAGTGCAGAAGATCAAGTACAACATCATTGGTCTGACTGAGGTGAGAAGGCATCAAACACACCATGCCACTTTTAACACTGGAGAAGAACTGTTCCTTAGAACATGCAACAAAAGATGCATTGGTGGTGTTGGTGTCCTTGTCATCATAAACTTGGCCATGAGCATTGATTCATTCGAATGCCTAGCATCCGAATCAGATGCTTACACATGAATAGATGTGGCTCACTGCCGGCAGTTTCTATCTTTGTTGTCTTACGCACCAACATCCAAATACAATGAAGAGGAAATTGAGAAATTCTACATAGAGCTGGAGAAGTTCTATAAAGAAGACCACACCTTCTACAAGATCATTGTCGGTGATTTTAATGCCAAGATCGGACTGAGAAGATGGGCTGAAGAACTCCACATCGGGACCCATAGCCTAGAATGGAACAAACAGGGTAAGAGACTAACTGAATTCATCATGTCAACCAAAACCATCCATAGTAAGTCACAGTTCCAGAAGGCTAAAGTCTAAATGTTGGACATGGGAGTCTCCGGGTGGACAATTCCACAATGAAATTGACCACATCATATTTAATCCACGGTTTTGCCTGACCTATGTCGCTGTTTTCCCAAAATGTGATCGGACCACCATCTCCTTCATGAAAATTTCTACTTCTTGGAGCAGGGAGAAAAGGCTACAATGTTTAAGAAGAGAACTCCCAGAAACACCAACTGGGAGCTCTTTGGCACATTGCAACAATATGGAATATGCCATCATTGACAACATTGATGAGGAATATGATTGACTGGTTTAGCATCCCCATGATTGTGTGAGGAAAACCGAGGGAGAGAAAACAACAAAAAGATGCCTGTCTTTGAAAACTCTCAAGCACATTTGCTAACGTGGCTTGGCGCAAGCCTCGTCTGAGCTCACAAAGCAGTGCAGAGAAGTGATAAAGGAAGACCTCAAAGAGAGAAGAGCAGCCCTGCTGGCCAATGCGGCAGAAGCCAGGAAAAATATCTACAACTCCCGCTTGTCTTTCACAAGACCAAGATGACTGCCCTCCAATGTCCTGATGGATCTATCACATCTTCCAGAAGGGCAATGGAGAATATTGTCCATGACTTCTACTCGAATCTCTTTGATAGCCATGTCCACCTGCCCACATACCAAATTCTGCAGGATGGATATGTTGTTCCCAACATTCTCCCTTCCGAAATCCAACAAGCCATTTCGTTAGAAACCCAAGCACAAAAATTTGTAAGTCTACAACTGTACCCCATGGTGTTTCACTAATAAAAAATTTTAAAAAATAATAAAAACGAAGCAAACAGCACCCAGCCCAGACAAGGTCAGACCCAAACACCTGAAGAATCTGCCATCAGTACTCGTCAATACACTGGCTAAGCTCTTCACATGCTATCTGTATAATTGCAAGGTTCCATCCCAGTGGAAAACCAGCAGGACTGTTCTGTTATACAAGAAGGGAGACATCCACGACATTGGCAACTACCACTTGATCTACCTGTTCTCCATCATCTACTCACTGTCCACTCGAGTCATCCTGAATAGGATTGGCAGAACACTAGATGAAGGACAACCATAAAGCAAGCCGGTTTCCAAAAAGGATTCAGCACAATTGATCATATCCACATGTTGACCAAACTCACTGAGATTTCTGGGGAGTTCAGAGTGCCGCTCTGTCTAATGTTCATCGATTCAAAGAAGGCCTTTGATTCTGTTGAGATTGAAGTGGTCATCGAAGCCCTAGCCAAACAAAGCGTTCAAACAATACATCAGGATCCTCCGTGAGCTGTATTACGGAATCACCACCAGGATCTCACCACTCTACAAGAAAGTTTGACAGAGCGATATTATTTCATCAAAACTCTTCAGTGTTATCCTCAAGAACATCATGCGATGACTGAAATGGGAAGGAATGGGAGTGAAGATAGACGGTCAGCAACTATACCACCTCTGCTTTGCTGATGACATCGTTCTAATAACACCAAACATTAGTCAAGCGGCATAAATGCTGGCCGACTTCAACCGTGAGTGTGGAAAGATCGGACTGCAGCTGAATCTCACAAAGACAATGTTTAAGAATAATCAGTTTAGATAAAAATTTTGGCTACTCCTTTTTAAATGATTAGCAAATATGAATTACTTAACCTCTGAGCTTAGTTTATGATGGGATCTTTGGGGCCACCTAAGACAAACAATGTCTTTCTTCCTGCCCACGTTTTAAGTGGTTAATAAATAAAATAAAATTAAATATATACAAGGCATACATAACATGGTACAATTATGAAGGATAGTTAACAACATGGCAGGATGTCAGTTAATTATGGTGGATTTGGCAAGATAGAGAACACCATTTTACAGCCTAAGAAAGAGTAGCTAATATATACCAGTAATAAATATAACCATAAGTGGGAAAATGGCTTATACAACTTATTTATATTTTTTAACATTTTTATTGAATCACCATGAGATACACATTTACAAAGCTGTTCATAGTTGGGTATCAGTCATATAGTCTTCCAACACCCATCCCTCCACCAGTGTATATTTCCCACCACCAATGTACCCAGTTTCCCTCCCACCACCTCCCACCTTACCCCCAGCCGTCCTCTATGGCAGACATATTTTTCTTTCTCTTTCTGTCCTTTTGGGAATTATTATTTTACAATATAGGTGCTGAGAGTATCATGCCTGATCTTTTACATACTTTTAGCATGCAGTTCTTATCCAGCGTGATAATTTCCAACTATTGTTGTCATGGTGGTCCCTTCTCTATCCCACTTGCCTTTTTCCCCAGCACTTCAGGCAGGCTTCTAACCATAGATTAAGCTTCCTGGCTCTTTGTTGCTACTGTCCTTGGGTATTAGTCTCATACTATATTTTATTATATCCCACAAATGAGTACAATCATTCTATGTCTTTCCCTCTTCTTCTGACTCATTTTATTCATCATAATACATATTTATTTTGATGCAATGAAACTGCCTTCACAGCCATGAATGTAGCTCAGCAGTGAAATATTTGCTTGCATATGTGAAGCTCAAATTTAGCTAGGAGCACTGACTAGCAGTAATGCCTGAGCAATTCTGGGTGTGGTTTCCAAAATAATAGAAACAACAGCAACCACAAAAACTTTGTTTTTTGGGGGTACTAAAAATGATTCAGGTATAAAGAATCCATACGGCTAACATTAACAAAATTTCCTTTAGTTAAACAAAACCATGCCCTCCCTACAATGTAATGACATCTTTGATTAATCTACATAAAACCTGCCTTGTACATACAAACTCTAAATACAAATGTTATATTGTTTTTACTACTAATAACCCCAATAGGAAAGCATAAAAAGATGTTCTTCAGTAGGGGGGTTGATAAACTGATAAATCTATAAGAGATTAAAATATTCAATAGCAATAACAATGAAATGAGTCAGGCAGCAAGAACTTAGAGAAATCTTAAATGCATATTGCGAAGTGAAAGGAGGCAGACTGAAAAGCTTCTACTATAAACTTTTTACATTTGAGGAAAGAAACACTGTGGATAATATTTTTAAACGGGAGTTGGAGAGTAAAGCATGTAAGGTGCTTTCCTTGCACATAGCCAACCAGGGTTGGATCCCGTCACCCCCTATGGTTCGCTTAGCTCTTACAGGAATGATCCCTGGCTCAGAGCCAGGAGTAAATCCTGAGTGCCACTAGGTATGGCCCCCAAACCAACCAACCAACCAACCAACCAAACAAACAACCAACCAACCAACCAACCAACCAGCCAACCAAAACTTACTAGAAAAGCTATTGTCATGGTTTTAGGAAGAAGAAGAGAGGAGGGATGATGAAGTGAAGTATAGAATATCATCAAGATGGTAACACATTCTGTACCATATGTAATAATAAACATGTGACAACATATATTGTAAAAACACAAAGAAGTTCACAACTTAAATTTAGCTTAATGAAAGTTACAGATTTTAACCAATGATATTGTATTGTATTATTGTATTGTATTGTACTATTGTATTGTATTATATTAATATATTGTATTGTGATGTATTAATTAACATTTAGTTATAGTTAATTCAAGAAATTAATTCGAGAAACTTTTTGAGGGTGCACACAGTAATGGAAATGGATGTGCATATAAAATCATCTGCACTATATTCTAAATTGTTCTTTAAATAAAACACTAGGGAAGGGAAATAGCTCAGTGGTTCTTGCATGCTCACAACCTAATTCAATCTCCAGCTCTGTATGCTCCTTCATGCCTACCTCCCAACAAGTTGCAGCCCTGATGGCCTCCAACATTGCTGGGACTGAGTAATGTTGTGATATCAGGGTCTATCACGGAACCAGCTGGCTCACTGTTGATCTATACCCAGAAGTAGTCCTGCATCTCTTAGGAGACCCCACAAATAAATAAATACATAAATCAAAAACTGTATTAATATAAAACCTATTATTAAGATTAAAATAAGTAGGAACCAAAAATGAAGGTATTAATTCCTAATTTATCTGTTTGCTCAAATAAGTGAACAAAAGTTATGGATATTCTCTATTGTAACAACTAACTCTCATAAAGTCTTCATTAAATCTATTCATATCATTCAAAACTTTCTTTCTCCTTTTTGCATTCAGAGCACCATCAGTATTTTGAATTTCTGTCTAATTTTTTTTTCTTTCACAAAGACACAGCCTCACTTGACAGAGTGTAACAAAAACTAAACCCAAAAATTCCCTCTAATATTTTTATACTGGGTAGTAGAAAAAAAGAGAAGATATTCTTAGAATGTTAGAATGTTCAAATGAATGTTAAAATGAATAAATGTTAGAATGAATACAGAAAGATGTAGACAGATGCAGATAATGGGAGTGTGTGACAAACTCAAATCAGCCTGACAAAGTTGATTCTTCCTCATTTCCTTGGGGGAACTAACTACTTTTATCAAAGGATTTCACAAGATGAAAAAAAATCAGAGACTAGGTTTGTAACTCTTGAAGTTACATCACTAGGCTTTCTCTGTATACCACCCATTATAAGTCAGACTGATTCTTACCAACAAAGGCTACGTCTTGAGGGACTATTATGGCCTTAAAAAATCAAGTCATCAACATATAGAGAAATTATTAGAAATCACTTATACTAGTTTTCTATTGTCAATATAGCAAATTTTTACAGATTCAGATTTAGGGCTGGAACGATAGCACAGTGGTAGGGTGTTTGCCTTTCATGCGCTGACCCGACTGACCTGGGTTCAATTCCTTTGCCCCTCTTGGAGAGCCCGGCAAGCTACCGAGAGTATCTTGCCCACATGGCAAAGCCTGGCAAGGTACTCATGACATATTCCATATGCCAAACACAGTAACAACAAGTCTCACAATGGAGACGTTGGTGGGCCCACTCGAGCAAATCGATGAACAATGGGAGGACAGTGACAGTGACAGATTTAGAAGATTTACACTGTGCCTACTTAAAATATTATAGGACAGAGAAATAGTTCAGGAGATAGGGCTCTTGCCTTGCATGTGGCTGACCAGATTTGATCCCAGGCACCACATATAGTTCTCTGAGCACCCTGAGTTGACCAACCCCCAAGTTAATAATAAATAAAATTCTACAGTGTCATATGTCAGAGTCTGGGATCTCAGCTCTCATTCAATTTTCATAAAGACAAAAATCACGTTGCCTGACTACATAAGGGTGGTTACCAACGGGAACGAAGATGAAGTTTGGTAAAACCAGCTAAAAGGGGGGTGCATCGCAGAAGGAAACCAGACTTTCAGTGGTGATCATAATATGGTATAAACATATATTGAAATTCAAATCTGCACACTTAAAACATGTTGTTATAAGTGATGCTTACCTTAATTGGAAACACAAGATATCTGCAGTAGTAATTCCTTGCTAAGTATTTAAGAATTATTTATCTTGGCAAAATTTAGCTTCATGCCTTGATAAGATTGGGTTCTCTGTTTTTTTGCTTTCACCCGCGACTTGGTCTCAGCTTTCAAAAACTGCTTGACCTGCTCCAGCTTTTATCTTTAGAAGCAGCATAGGAGAGCAAGGTGCCTTTCTTAATTTGAAATATTTATCCTTCAGTTTTCTCTCTCATGCTAATTTATCTACTTTTCCACTTCTACTAGCTTATTTGATTGTCCTGAAATTCCTCCCACTTTTGTTTCCACCAAATCACACCTATTTTCACTGAGTTATTAAATCACTTACTGTTTTTTTTTCTTACAAAGAGTTAATTTTCTAATCCTGAGCCTTGTCAACCAAAATGGTTTGTAAGCAACCAAACATTATCTGCATTTAATTTCTTTGAATCCTCAGGAGCAAATGCTGGAAGATATGAATGGGACCACACAACGGACAGGAACCGATAAAGAAACGGCACCAGAGTACAAACTCAATTACCTAGAAGCAAATGAAGCAAACACTATTGCCTAGAATAGAAGAAAGTTAAGGATGTTAATAGGGATAAATACCATGGTTGATTTGCTGTGTGATCTGAGACATAGCATTCTAAATTTTGTACACAGTTTCCTCATTTCTGATTGGAACTCGAGATTCTTAGGTTCCTTTCCTACTTTCTTGGGTGGTTATCCCGACTAGAGATTTTTCTATTGTGTGTCTTCTTTTAATGCATTTAGATAACACATTTAGGGACAATTAACCATGTACTTCTCTGTGTAGTCTCTCTACTGGGCTATGAAGAAAATGAGGTTATCAAGCCAACCTCAGTGAATCTCAAATAAGAAAGAAGCAAAACTTGGGCTGGAGTGCTAGTAAGAGGGTAGGACACTTGCCTTGCATGCAGTTAGATTCTTAAAGTCCTGAGTGAAGAGCCAGGCATAAGTCCTGAGCATTCCAGGGTATGGTCACCAAATAAAACAAAAAACAAAATAAAAACAAAAAAAAGGAAAAAAATGTTTAATAAGTTGTGTAACTCAATGGCCACAATACAGAAGAATATAACACATTCAAGTTCCATGAGCTTAATATGTTAATATGCTAACTTAATATTAGGGTGGCCCTAACATAAAGAGATAGTCGTGAAAATATACAAATCTCCCTAAACTCAATGGGAAAGACTCCTGGAAAAAAATCACTGTGAACATTTATGAATAGTGCGAATGGATTCTGAATCTTATTCCATTAACGGACATTCCTGAACTACCCTGTAAATACTTGAATTTCTATACTTTCTTTGGAGATTCACTTAACTCTTGCAGACTGGTGGGCTCACCGTGTTGATTGAAACATTCCATGCTGAGTTTTGTACACAACCTATGTACCTTAAAATAGAATTCATGACGGCACCTATAAATCGATTCAGTATTCAGCGAACCCTTGAGTTACAGGTTATTCAAGGTAATGGTTTGTGTATAATGAATGATTTCTTTATTCATCATATTTTGAATAAGGAAATTCAAATTCAAATATATATTTCCACCATCCTTATATTTTGTGTAAACCATTAACATTAAACTGGCTAGTAATGTGTAAATTCTTAACTCTGTGTTCCAAAATAAGACTAGCAACAGTTTTGCTAAATCTTTACAAAGATTTAAAAATATTCTCCCTTAGAAGAGAAAAAATATTCTCATGTCATGCTCCAAAACACCAGAAGAAGGCAGAAGATGCATGTGATTGAGAATATCCAACAGCTCTGAATTCTGTTACATAAAGAAGTCTTTTGAACAATATCTTACTTACACTTTGCTAAACCTAAATTTAGAATTTTTGTATTCATTCAATATTGTCCTTAAAAATTATGAAACTATGTTGTTGGGCTTTAATTTTTCTATGTACCAAAGGTTCTAAGTTTTTATGATTTTATATATTGAAGGATACTATATTATAGTGTATTGTTATAAAATAACAGAAGCATTTGCAAAGTACTTATATAAATGTTGCTTTCTAAGTGTTTTCCAAGGGTAATATGGTAAACAAAACTTCTAAAATGATCCCCAAGATTTCCCAAGTCTGGTATATACATAATGTACATCTTAAAGATTGCAAATATGATGGACTTTACTCCTGTGTTTATGGTGTGCTCTGTGGCACAGTAAACCTTAACATAAGAATATTTTCTGGATAATATAACCAGATCTCCAAGCCTGATCGGATTGGAACTTCTCCACCCAAATCCGCCATCTTTCAATATGTAGGCATTGCACCCACCAATTCCCCCTCCCCCCCCCCGTGCTATGTAATCTCATTAACAGGCAAGACCCAGAGACTATAAAACCCAGCTCCTGAAAGCGACATCTTATTATCTAGTTCTTACTCTGGAGAACCTGGCAGGCTACCAAAAGTATCCTGCCCACACAGCAGAGTCTGACAAACTCCCCGTGGCGTATTCAATATACCAAAAACCAGTAACAATGATGGGTCTCATTCTCTTGACCCTGAAAGAGCCTCAAATGTGGCACTTTCTAAAATCTCAGGGCTAGAATGAAGGAGATGTCACTGATGCCTGCTCAAGGCAATCGATGAACAACAGGATGACAGTGATACAGTGAATATAACCACATCATAAAGTTGTTTCTGGCAATAATTGAAGGAAGTAAAATATCTGAAGCAATAGAAGTATTTTATGTGCCATCACTGTATTAATGATGGGACAAGATCGGGCATCAAAGAATAAACTGGCTTCTAGGATCTAAAAGCAGTCCCCATCTGATAAAAAGTAAAGTAAAGGCCCTCCCGTTGAACATCGATTTGCTTGAGCGGGCCCAGTAACGTCTCCATTGAAGACTTTTGTTGTTACTGTGTTTGGCATATCAAATACAACACGGGGAGCTTGCCAGGCTCTGCCGTGCAGGCGAGATACTCTCGGTAGCTTGCCGGGCTCTCCGAGAGGGGCGGAGGAATCGAACTCGGGTCGGCCATGTTGGCTGCGTGCAAGGCAAACGCCCTACCGCTGTGCTATCTCTCAAGCAAAGAAATAGAGACCAAAATACTACTACCACAAAGAACTGAATTCAGCCAAAAGGAAGAATGAACTCAGCAGTAAATTTTTCTCCAGAACTTGTAGACAGTTAATTTGGTTTCTTCTTTGATCTTAACTTTATAGTATCAGACCAGAGTGTAAAATTGGGCCATGCCATATAGTTCCTAGTCTACAAATATTGATACGATAATAACTAGATATTGGGTTTTTTTTTTTTTGGTTTTTGGTTTTTGGGTCACACCCAGCGATGCTCAGGGGTTACTCCTGGCTCATGCACTCAGGAATTGCTCCTGGCGGTGCTCAGGGGACCATATGGGGTGCTGGGAATCGAACCTGTGTCAGCCATGTTGGCTGCGTTGACAGCCCTACCCGCTGTGCTATAGTTCCAGCCCTTAGATACTGTTTTTAGATGCTCGATATTTACTAATTTGTGGCACAGCAACAAAAAGCTGTTGTAAATGGATCCATATGCAATAAAAATTATTTTCATTGTTTCCAGAGCATTGTGATACATTTGACAAACTCTTAAATACTAAATTAATTTATTGTGATTATTTGGTACGTGGATATAGTATGAAATTATTTAGACAGTTAAGATATATAACTTACCCTCATCTCATATGGTTACCATTTTTGGTATGTTATAATAACACTTAACAGTCTCAAAATGATTCTCAAAAAATTAGAAATTGAGCTCCCATTTGACTCAGCAATACCACTCCTGGGAATATATCCCAGAGAAGCAAAAAAGTATAGTCGAAGTGTAGACATCTGCAATTGTTTGTTCATTGCAGCACTCTTTACAATAGCCAGAATCTGGAAAAAACCTGAGTGCCCGAGAACAGATGACTGGTTAAAGAAACTTTGGTACATTTACACAATGGAGTACTATGTAGTGGTTAGAAAAGATGAAGTCATGAAATTTACATACAAGTGATACTACATGGAACGTATCATGTTAAACTAAATGAGTCAGAAAGAGAGGGATAGGCATAGAAAGATTGCATTCATCTGGGGAACATAAAGTAACAAAATAGGAGACTAACACCCAAGAATGGCTGAGATTAGTACCAGGAATTTTGCTCCGTGGCTTGGAGGCCAACCACACATGCTAGGGGAAAAGGCAGCTCAGATAGAGAAGGGAGCACCAAATAAAGGGTGTTGGGAGGATCCTCCCAGGATGGAAGAAGCATGCTGAAAGTAGACTATAGACCAAACATGATTGCAACTCAAGGCCTCTTTTGCAAACCACAACACCCAAAAGGAGAGAGAGAACAGAGGAGAATGCCCTGCCACAGAGGCAGAGTGGGATGGGGGGATGGGGGGTGGGAGGGACACTGGGATCTGTGGTGGTGGAAAAGGGGCACTGGTGGAGGGATGGGTACTTGATCATTGTATAACTGAAACCCAAGCACAAAATTTGTAAGTCTACAACTCTACCTCATGGTGTCTCACTAATAAAAATTTTAAAAAAAGAGTTACCCTGTTAACACAGTTTCTGAAACATAGTATTATTAACTATAATTATCATGTTGTACATTAGATCCTTAGAATTTTTAAATCTTTTATCAGGAAATTTGTTCCCATCATCTCCTATTTCCCTGATCATCAAGGTCCCAATCAATTGCTAGTCTACTATTCTTTCAAGTTTGAACATCTTGTACTCTAATGCAAGTGAAATAATATAATATTTGGGGTTTTATTTCTATGATTTGCATGGCTGCAAATAGAATAAATTCCTT
The DNA here is from genome assembly GCF_029834395.1 of Sorex fumeus. Lineage (NCBI taxonomy): Eukaryota > Metazoa > Chordata > Mammalia > Eulipotyphla > Soricidae > Sorex > Sorex fumeus. The sequence goes on along the minus strand of NW_026606064.1, from coordinate 26,274,417 downwards.
CTTTTTACATCATAATTGTTGGATAACATTGTATTGCCCTTGCTCCTCCCTCAAGGAGCCTACGTTTATTGAAATACTACCACAACAGTGCCCCTGACACACACCTAATTCCATCAAGCACTAATAATCGTATATTGCTTTTCTCTTTCATTTATGTGCTTCATATGGTTTAGCAATGTCATTTTTGTATAGACACAGGAAGACAGTTGATGCCAGCTATAAGTTACCCTGGCATCAAAAAGTACAAGTTAAGTGCCATAAGAAGTATAATAAGGTAAGAGAATGGTCATTGAACAAACTCTGTCATGACTCAAAAAGAAGCAACTTAATAAGGACCCTGTTTGGGACAGAAAAGAGTAACTTGGCCTGAAGACTGTAGTCTGGGTATATAGTGAGATGTCCCCAGAAGGAGCCACTCTTTAAGCTTAATAGGTCTCTTACTGTTCATATAAAATGACTAGAATTAAGTATGATTGTTTACATGGATTACTAGCCAAGGAAAGGAGAAAGCAATATACCCTCAATGGGATTCCACCCTTGAGTGGATCTCCTAGTAATCTAGAGTGCAGAACCCTCAGATGAGATTTTGTCCTTGAGTTAATCTCCTAAAAGAACTTTCCCTGAAAGGGGGGGACATTATCTGTTGTTATGATAATGTTCAACCTCATCTATGTGTAACCCCACCCTTCTATATAACTATGGTATAAAGAGGGAGAAGGGGGAAGAGAACTAACTATGCTGTAGAAGAAAATAACTATGCTGGTGAAGGAACAACAATGTTGTAGGAGAGAACTAGGGAGAATGAAGCTGAAAGAGAGGAAAAGGTGAATAAGAAGTAAACCAGCCTGTCTCCCTGTTCCTTCATTCATCTGTCACCATTGGCCGGCCTGGGGATGTGACTCTCAGCCACCAAATGCACGCATAGTTTTCTGCTCTTTTTAAAATCTTAATTCTATGTTTGAAGGACTCGCCGGACTATGGTAGGAATACCTTCCAAACATTTAGTAATATTCAGTAACCAAATTAAGCATATGTATTCATATTGTGTCTGTAAACAATTTTGTTAAGCTAAAAGTAAAAATAATTATCCAATTCAAATTAAAAAGAAGACTTAATTTAGATCATGAGCATTTTAAGGAGTAAGAGGAAAAAATAACATTATGAGCAGGTGTTGTGAAAGAAAACAGGAAGGGTAAGGAGAGAGGAAATGCATTTATTTAATGAGAACCTCAGGACCAAAAAGCAGACATAAGACATAAGCATTGCATACCCGCCATCATGAAGACCTTGTTTCTTAGTGAAAGAGACTAAAGAGAGTCTTCTGATGAGAAACTAGCAAGTAAGGGCCTAACAATAAATCAATGGCAAGACCCCTGGGATTTTTCTACATGTTACAAATGTGAGAATTGTTATTATTCTCAAGGTCATTTTCCTGCTTCTCTAAAATTTTGATGAGTGGTTCTATTTTTCTCACAGATGTAAGCTGAGGGATGATTTCTAGTCAGATTGGACTGATCTTCAGTTTGGTATTCCTTATCGGTTATGGGTATAAACTGAATTTTGTTTGGTTCATCCCCATTTCCAACCACATGCCATACCAAATCCCAATGACCACATGGCTGTATTTGAAGAGAGGACCTTCAGGAAAGTAATTAAGGTTAAATGAGACCATATGTTGTAGGCTTTATCTAATATAATTAACCATTAGAGAGAAGAAAGAAGAAAAAAGAGATACCCAAGATCATTTACAAGCATTTGGAAAAAGAACTATGTGAGGACAGAGGAAGCAATGGTCTGCAAGACAGGACAAAAGGACAAGCCAGAAATCAACCCTGCAAGCAAATTGATCTTGAATTTTGAGCACTTAGAACTATGATAAATTTTATTTTTGTTACTTAGGTTTTTCAGTCTGTGGTAACCTGTATGGCAGCCTAAACTAATACAATAAGTTTATGTGGTAACAAAAACTCAGGCCAATAAATAGGTTGAGAAAGTATCTCTATTTTCTCAAGCAAAATGATTCCTTGATATTGTTTCATTTCCTAATCTAATATCATATAGATATTGCCAAGATCCTCTTATTTACTCAGCTGAAGCTTAACACTGAATCCCTACAGTAACAAGGGAAGAATAGAACCTGAGGAATATAAGGAAATGACCACTTCCTGCTACATATTTGGTATGTTACTCTTAATCTATATATTGAAAGGAAGAGAGAGAGAGAGACAGACAGAGACAGAGAGACAGAGACAAACAGAAACAAGCAGAGCTACTCATTAACTAGAGGAGAAACATGAGTGCTACAGGAATATTTTTATTTATTTTTATTAAATAGGCAAGTCTGAAAATCTGACCCCAATATCTTTCCACCAAGACTACTTTCTAGTTTTCAGACAAACTTTATTATAGATTTGAAGGATACATCTCTCTAAGATGGAGACCCTGGCTTAACAGTTGACACAAGTTTACAGTAGTCAGGGTATCATATTTATAAGCTGTTTCTGTATCCTAAATGTTTACAAATCTCACACTACTTATCTACATTGCTCATTAACTTCCCGTGGATTGATAATAAAGGCGATGTTTGCTCTGAATCTGAAAGTTCATGAAACATATGAAAACAATATGAAAAACAGTGACATTTTTCTTGCAACTTTTCAGAAGGAAATATTCTTATTTAACTTTATGCCAGAGATGGGATATATATTTGAGAGTTCCTGGTTTGGTATCTCAGGAGAATACTTAGGAGTTTCTGGTTTGGAATCTTAGGAATAAAAAGTAGAGCAAAAATGTAGTAGATTGAAGAAGGTTAAAAAAATGCATCTCTGCATTTCTTTCTCTTAGCAAGTAGTTACATAGTAGGAGCCCACCCCAGGCCTGTACAACTTCCTTTTTTTTTTTCTGTTTGGCAGATGCAATAAGAATAACATTCTGTCACAGAAAATCTGACTTTTTTCAGTGAAGCAAGGAACAGGTGAGGCAAAGCATGTTAAAAGCACAAAGTTTTCAAATCTGAACCACAGGATAAAACAGGACAAAAAAAAAAACACTTTAGCCTAGAACATAGGTCCTCCTACTAGGAACTATTGGGAGGGGTTGGTGTGCTTAAAAAGTTGATCATATATAGCTGAAACTTTGCCAAATATCTTGTTTTGAATATATACATGAATTCCTAAACATAATTTCCCCTAGTGTTCCTCATACTAATAGAGAGATTACAATTGATATTATTCTTCATTGTAGCCAGTGAACTTTCACTCTGGAAGTGTCAAAAGAACTCTACTGAGAAATAATGAGTCACAACTGGCTGAGCATTTATTAGGTTGATGGTAGGTTCCAGTGAAGGCGCTTATCAGATACAAGAGACAAATGTGGTGGGTAAATTATATCTTGTACTAGGATTATGTGAGGTTCTGAGCATGTGGTCACATTTGTGTGCCATTCATCCATATCATGGATATCTCCAGTCTAGATCCAGGTACACATCTTCCTCTCCCCTTCCTTCTACTTTGTGTATATGATTTATCATAGTGAACTTAGGTATATTATACTTCTAAGGTTGTTATAAAAAGTACTTTAGGAGCGATAGCACAGCGGGTTGGGCCTTTGCCTTGCACGCAGCCAACATGGCCGACCCGAGTTCGATTCCTCCGCCCCTCTCGGAGAGCCCGGCAAGCTACTGAGAGTATTCGATATGCCAGACACAGTAACAACAAAGTCTCCAATGGAGACGTTACTGGGCCCGCTCGAGCAAATAGATGATCAACGGGAGGGCCTTTTAATCTTGTCTTAAAACAACTCAAATTGGGGGTATGCTGCCGCCAGCAGGTCAATCTGTACCTGTGAGGCGAGTGCATCAGCAGCTAGATGGCGCCTTCAGACTTCCAGATACCCCAAAATTGCTGCTGTGCCTTTGGCCAGACCCCAAAAACTTGGGGCAAAGTTTACCAAGAAAGTAAATGGCCAAAAGTTAGGTATGTGGGAGACACACCCACAAACCACCTCCAGCCCAGCTATGTACTTGGAGGCCTGACCTCTCTGGTTACTGATCAAATGGCTTAATGGCCATGATCGCAGAGACTCAGAAACAAATCTCGAAACCCAACAGCTTTTGGCTGAAATGCATCCAGTTCCTGGAGTAGGTTACAGGTGCTGGACCACCCCAGGTGGGAATAGGTTTCGTGGCTTGGCCTGTTCCCCCTGGAGGCCCGGTGGCTGCCATCCTCCAGAGGCCACTGGATAGTCAGGTTTGGACCCACTGTGACGAGACACGTGGGACCTCACAGAATGGGGGTGAAGCCGGCCCTTTCCTCCCCACCCCAACGAGACCTTGAATAGACTCCCACAAATCGCCTCTCTGGATCCTGATCAAGCTGTTTAACAGCCATGATCCCAGAGACTCAGAAACAAATCTCAAAACCCAGCAGCTTTTGGCAGAAATGCTTCCGGACTGTGCAGTAGGTTACTGTCACTGGGCCACCCCAGGGGCGAAAGAGTCCTGTCCCTCCACCTGCTCCCCCTTGGCAGCTAGGTGTCCGCCATCCGCCAGAGGGCCATTGAACAGTCAGGTTTGGGCCCGCAGTGATGAGACACATGGGACCTCATGGGATGGGTGTGGAGCCAGCCCTTTCCCTCCCACTCCAACGAGACCTCAAGTCGCTGCCAATGAATGGCCTCTCTGGCTCCTGATCAAGCCATTAAATGGCCATGATTCCAGAGACTCAGAAACAAATCGAGGAACCCAATAGCTTTTGGCAGAAATGTGTCCAGTCCCTCCAGTAGGTTACTGGCACTGGGCCACCCCAGATGGGAATAGGTTTCGGGGCTTGGCCTGTTCCCTCTGGTGGCCCGGTGGCCACCATCCACCAGAGGACACTGGACAGTCAGGTTTGGGCCTTCAGTGACGAGACACATGGGGCCTCATGGGATGGGTGTGGAGCTGGCCCTTTCCCTCCCACCCCAATGAGACCCAAAGTTGCTGTGAATGAACGGCCTCCCTGGCTCCTGATCAAGCCATTTAATGGCCATGATCCCTGAGACTTAGAAACAAATTACGAAACCCAGCGGCTTTTGGCAGAAATGCGTCTGGACCCTGCAGTAGATTAGTGTCGCCAGGCCAACCCGGGGAGTAAAGAGTGCTGTCCCTCGGCCTGCTACTCCTTGGCGGCTCAGTGGTCGCCATCCACCAGAGGCCATTGGACAGTCAGGTTTGGGCCCGTAATGATGAGATATGCGGGGCCTCATGGGATGGGGGTGGAGCCGGCCCTTTTCTCCTCATCCCAAGGAGACCCCAAGTCACCGCCCACAAATGGCCTTTCTGGTTCCTGATCAAGCTGCTTAATGGCCATGATCCAAGAGACTCAGGAACAAATCTCGGAACTCAGCAGGTTTGGGCAGAAATCCCTCCAGATTTAGTTGTTAAAATTTCGGAATTTCAAAATCGTGCGGCCACTACTTCAGCTGCGCGACATCATATTTATTCATAGCCAGCAACTGAAAACAAATTGGCTACTGTTGCCTTTTCGGCAGACCTGAGTGTTGGGGTAAAATCCCAAATAAGAATGGTGGGTCTGGTTTCAAAATATTGAATGTAATCAAAGTAGAGAGAGAGTAATGTGGAAATCATCTGCCACACAGGTAGGGGGAGGGTATGGGATGGGGGTATACTGGGGTTTTGGTTGGTGGAGAATGGGCACTGCTGAAGGTACGGGTGTTTCATTTTATGACCGAGACTTAAACCTGAAAGCTTTGTTAACTGCTCTCACAGTGATTCAATAAATAAAATTATAAAAAATTTTTAAAAAATAACACAAATTTGGACTGGGATATAACCAATGATCATCAGTACCATAATATTTAAATTAATTTAAAAATAGAAATTAGCTTCTCTTACAGTTCTAAAAGCCAGAAAAATAAAACCAAATGTTACCAGAGGTCTGAGTGACCTCTCACATCTCAGGAAGAGAAAATCTCTTGCTTCTTCCAGTTTAGGGTACATTGATATGTTCCTTGACTTATAACAGTAATACTTAATTTCTGTTTCAGTACTTACATAGCCTTCTCTATATATGTTTATGTGTTTGTCCTACCTGATTAAGGTCCAACCGGTTCTTTATCTGAGCCTGATTGCATCTATAAAAATTCTATTTCCAAAAAAGTTCAAATTCACAAGTACTTGGAGTTAGTAATTTCACATACCATAATGTGGATATATAAGTACATAGAATATAGAATATACATTTTATTTGGTCATTTAACAGTAGGGTTTATGTGCTACTAATGCCCACACAGTTTTTTCCTAATTTTAAGGCACAAATAGATCAAATTTTGACAGAAAATCTTAGGCTATCCAGTTGCTTTGCTACTCTTCAGGAAGGCTGGACGTAAAAGACAGTGATCTAAAAGAAATATAAAGATCAATCTACCATAAATCCCTACTCTAAAATAAAGGTTAAGAGAGATAAATTGATTATTTAATAATTCAAAGAGTTGAGTATAAAGAATAAACTTAGGTTTAACTTTAACCTGACACAGTCATCTGCTTGTTCAAATGAATCCACAAAAATAAAAAAAGGGCAGACAATCTATTCCTTTAAGAGTAAGACTGTACATTCATGCTGTTCTTCGTCTTTCCTCACTCTCTTCCAGTTTTCTCTCCTTTCCCCAGTCTTCTTACAATACAACTGAATTTTAAAATGTTCTGAACCATTTTTTTTCTGTTCAGGAAATCATGATTTTTTTTCTTTCCCTGTCAGGTTTAATTATTTTAATCCCAACTGACCATCATAATCATTAGCAACCTTTTAAAATGGAAAATTCATTTAGAAATACAAATGTCATGGTATTACCAGTTGAGCTTCTATTTTAGCACCTGTGGTTCTGTTGCAGGATGAGGGTAAGACATGTTGACATTCTAGTACTTCAAGATCACAGATCTAGCATTAACTTGTATATGTGAAAATATAATGTATATATGTACTTATATATTTATATATAACTCATGTATTTATAAATAACTTATGTAGTTATACGTAACTCAATTTATTGAGATAGCCTTTCTTCATCTGAGCTGGAGCAATAGCACGGCAGGTGGGATGTTTGCCTTGCATGACCTGGGTTCAATTCCTCCACCCCTCTCAGAGAGCCCCACAAGCTATTGAGAGTATCCCACCCACACGGCAGAGCCTGGAAAGCTACCCGTGGTGTATTTGATATGCCAAAAAACAGTAACAGCAAGTCTCACAATGGAGACATTACTGGGCCCGCTAGAGCAAATTGATGAACAACAGGAGGACAGTGCTACTGTGCTACAGCCTTTCTTCAAGGAGTGTACATGTTTGTTTTAGGAGTGCAATGTTCCCACACCCATTACCAAAATTCCAATAGCCCTCTTCCACTGTCTACAGGTTTCTTTTCTTTTTATGCTCCTGATTTTAAGTGTGAATTTATGAAGTAAATTACATGATAAAACATTTCTTTAATATATAATATCTCCTTGAACTTTTGAGTTTGCCATGATTTTTTATAAAAATCTGCTAGTCTTATACTGTCCAAGTAATTTACAACAGTCTTCTGTTATATTCTCTCAGTTGTCACTTTATCTAAGAACCTAAATGAATGTCTTAAAGATGGAGACTTTTATTTCTGTATCCCTAGTATCTATTGCAGGACTAAGCAGTCAGTATGCTCTTAACATGTTTAGTCAAGTAACATATTGTTTATACAGTTTGAGATTTTAAGAAATAGTGAAGTTCTTCTATTCTCAACATCTCAAATTGGGTTTGGACCAAGACCAATTGAATCCAAAACAATAACCACATTTTTGGCTACCTCTTCTATGTCAATGTAATTTTTTCTCTATTTGATCAACCTACTCAGGGAAAGACAAAGAGGTAACAAAGCGTTTCCTTCTCTTTAAAGAAAAAAAATCATGTGATATGATGCATTTTTATTAACAAATTGAATTAACAAATTGCTGTTAGGTTTTGTTTTGAATTTTAGAGCCCTGAAAGAGAAAGTTCTGTTTTTCAGAATGAACTGTTCTGCAAAATCTTTTAAAAAGTAGCTTGATTAAAATAAACACATTTACAATAAAAACAACTATGGTACTTGTAGATATAGTTCCTAGAAAGGAGTGTGAAAAGCAAGTTAAAATGCTTAAGAGTCATTTCACTATTTCTAATTAGAAAGGGCTTACTCTGTTACAATGGCCATTTTGCAGAGATGTGGGGTTTATTTAAATGTCATTTCATATTTCTCTTTACCAAGGAGTTCTCCACTTTTGTTTCCTTTCACAAGGGGTTTTAAGTAAACTTCAGTTGCTCTAGATCCAGCACATTAGTTACTTAGTTTTGAATTATTTATACAGCAGCATTTAACTCAAAGAAATCTTCAAAAATTTATGTTCAATTTATAGTATGGAAATGAAGGCCAGAGGTTTGGTAAGCATAGTAACAATAATAACAATAACAAATATCAAAGAAAGAAAAAGGAAAGGCCTAGAAGGAAGACAAATCCCTATACCATCTGAGCTATGTGACTCTGAGAAGTTTATTTCATTTCTTTTTTTTCAGAACATGAATATTGATATATACACATATAAAGAACACAAGAAAAAAGATATAATATAAAACACTTGACAGGGGTAAATATTCAATAAAATAGGGCTCCTTCCATTTCTCAAAATTTCTCTTTCCTTCACAAAAATTGAAATAATCAACACAACTATCTTTTTTCCTTCAAATTACTAACCTTATCCCAGAGACCAATGGAGCAGGGTTGAATATAATGAACCACCCCCAAATAAGGGGGGCAAGAAATGTGTGAAGCGGAGCAAGGAAATCTTCTTTAACAAATTGTGCTGGCAAAACTAAACAGCTACATGCAAAAAAATGGGTTCAGATCTCTACCTAACATCATGTACAAAAGTAAGATCAAAATGGATTAAAGACCTCAACATCAGACCTGAATCCATAAGGTACATTGAAGAGAAGGTTGGAAACCCTCCACAACATCGAAGCTAATGGTATCTTCAAAGATGACACACCACTGGCCAAGCAAGTGAAAACATAGATAGACAAATGGGACTGTCTTAAACTAAGAAACTTCTGTACCTCAAAAGAAACAGTGACCAAAATACAAAGATAGTCTACAGAATGGTAAAGGATATTCACCCAATACTCATCCAATAAGGGGTTGATATCAAGGATATACAAAGCACTGGTTGGACTCCACAAGAAGAAAACATCCAACCCCATCAAAAAATGGTGTGATGAAATGAACAGAAAATTTCTCAAAGAAAAAATTCGAACGGCTAAAGAGCACATGAGAAAATGCTCTACATCACTAATTATCAGGGAGATACAGATTGAAACAACAAAGAGATATCATCTCACACCAAAGAGACTGGCCCACATCCAAAAAAACAAAAGCAACTGGTGTTGGTGCGAATGTGGCAAGAAAGGGACCCTCCTTCACTGCTGGTGGAAATGCTGACTGGTTTAACACTTTTGGAAAACAATATGGATGACTCTCAAAAAATTAGAAATTGAGCTCCCATTTGACCCAGCAATACCACTCCTGGGAATATATCCCAGAGAGGCAAAAAAGTATAGTCGAAGTGACATCTGCACTTGTATGTTCATTGCTGCACTGTTTACAATAGCTAAAACCTGGAAAAAAAAACAATTGCCCAAGAACAGATGACTGATTAAAGAAAGTTTGGTACATCTACACAGTGGAATACTATGCAGCTGTTAGAAAAGATGAAGTCATGAAATTTTTGTACAAGTGGTTTTACATGGAAAGTATTATGCTAAGTGAAATGAGCCAGAAATAGAAGGACAGACATAGAAAGACTGCACTCATAAAGTAACAGAACACCCAAGAATAGTTTAGATAAGTACTAGGATGTCTGTTCCACAGCTTGGAAGCTGGCAGCACATGCTGGGGGAAAATGCAGCTTAGTACAGAAGGGAACACCAAGTAAAGGATGTTTGGAGGATTCGCTCGGGATGCGAGATAAGTGCTGCAAGTAGACTATAGATTGAGCATGATGACCACTCAATACCTCTGTTGCAAACCCTAAAGGAAAGATAGAGGAAAAAGGAATGCCCTGCCATGGACGGGGTGGAGGGGGAAGGGATGGGGGAGTGGGAGGGCTACTGGGATCATTGGTGGTGGAGAATGGGCACTGGTGGAGTTATGAGTACTCAATCTTTGTATAACTGAAACCCAAGCACAAAAGTTTGTAAGTCTACAACTGTACCTCATAGTGTCTCACTAATAAAAAATAATATTACTAACCTTATCAATAAATACAAGGCTCTAGGGAATCCATATTCTGATTATAATTGCTATGGTAAGATAGCTACCAATGTAAATGAAACAAAGATCTAGATAAATGGAAAAAAGTTAATCTTAACTCAAACATATTCTGTGAAATGTTACTTACACAACGCAGAGAACTAACCATTTTACGATCATGGCTACTATACGATCCTAAATCCAGGAATCTGATTAAACCAGCTTCTTTTTTTAAATTTTTTTTATTTATTTATTTTTTATTATTAGTGAAACACCATGAGGTACAGTTGTAGATTTACAAATTTTTGTGCTTGGATTTCGGTCATACCATGATCAAATACCCATCCCTCCACCAGTGCCCATTTTCCACCACCATCCCCCCCTGCCACTGTGTCAGGGCATTCCCTTTTGTTCTCTCTCTCCTTTTGAGTATTGTGATCAGCAAAAGAGGCATTGAGTGGCAAACATGTTCAGTCCAGTCTACTTTCAACCTGCATCTCCTCTCCTGGGAGGACCCTCCAAACACCCTCCATTTGGTGTTCCCTTTTCTATCTGAACTGTCCTTTCCCCTAGAATACTCGGCTGGCCTCTAAGCTATGGAGTAATCCTCCTGGTGTTGATCTCAGCTATTCTTGGGTATTAATCTCATATTTTGTTATTTTATATCCCCCAGATGAATGCAATCTTTCTATGTCTATCCCTCTCTTTCTGACTCATTTCGCTTAGCATGATACTTTCCATATTGTACCACTTGTATGTAAAGTTCATGACTTCATCTTTTCTAAGAGCTACATAGTACTCCATTGTGTAGATGTACCAAAGTTTCTTTAACCAGTCATCTGTTCTTGGGCACTCAGGTCTCTTCCAGTTTCTGGCTACTGTAAAGAGTAAACCAGCTTCTTTTGTATATGTCAGGCCACATTCTAGGTCTTGGAATCATCATTGTCTTCTCTTATGTCATATGTGCACCCGTGGGGCCTAGCAGTTATGGTTTGGATTTAGGTTAGAAAGAGAATTTTCTGTAGTGCAAAAATCTCGCCTTGTGGATGTTCTAGTTCTTCTAAAAGAGGCCATTCTTAAAAGGATATGTGACTGTGTGATTCGCTTGTCCTGTCTAAAACATCTGGTCTAGAAGGACCTTTAAGTACATTGTATAAATCTGTTCTGCATTACTACTGTGGTTGTATATTCATCTCCTTGGATAATCCTGGAGTAGAGACTGTCTGTTTATCATTGGTAGCCAATGTGTAGTAGAGTGCCTGGCTCATAGGAGGATTTCAGCATGAGGAATGAATGAACAAAATGAATACGCAGTTTCTTAGCACCCCTCTGCCTCCTCGCATTCCCTCCCTTACTTGGTATCTTTGGGCCACACTCAGGAGTACCTGCAGTGTACTACTGACTCAGTGCTCAGGAGTTACTGCTGGCAGTGCTCGAATCACCATGTGATATGGTGGGGGGGGGGGGGAATCACACTCTGACCTCCTGCATGCACAGCATGAACACCAGCCTGCTCAGTTATCTTCCACCCTCCTATATTTTTCCTTTTCCTACTCTACTCAAGCCATCCTGATCATCTTGCTGTTCTTTGAATAGAGTGTTCTCTAAACAGGAATAATCTTCGTCGTGACTCCCTTGTGCTTACCTTGTATTCTGCTAGATATGTCACTTTTCTCATAATATGATTTTTACTTAGTGAACTCCTTAGTGTCCTATGAAATTTTGAGTCTTCAGTTTAGTATACTGCATACATGTTATTGTCAATTGAATTAAATATGCTTTTATTTGGTTTGTTGTGGTCCTCAGTGCTTATTCCTAGCTCTACACTCAGGCATCATTCCTGTCTGTGCTTGGGAGGACCAAATAGGGTGCTCAGAATTGAACTAGGTTGGTCATGTGGAAAGCAAGCTCCCTACCCGCTGTACTATCTTTCTGGCCCCTAAATTATAGTATGTGATATGTGATATATATATATAACTCCCCTATATATCATGATAAAGAAAGAGATAAAGACTCCAGTAGTCTTACTGATAAACCATGTATTGTAGAAAGAGCTTGGGTATGGGGTGAGATAGCTTTGGATTGAAAATCTTACAGTTCCTTTACATAGAGAGTATATGGTGTTGGAAGAATTACTTAACTCTCTTACTCTGGCTCCTTTATCTGCAAGATGAAGTGCTAGTTTTTATAGACTGGTTAGGACTAATTAGATGGGTTGGGGATTGTGCAGAGCTTTTTTATGGTAGACCATAGATGTTGATGTGCTTTTCTTGACTCTCCATTGAGTGAAAATTAAATAGAGAATCTGAGTCTACTGTCCCCATATAAGGAATATTTTAATGAGAAGATATTTTGTTTGATTCTCTCATTATTCTGTAAATAATTTAATGTTTTGTATATGCGGAGCAGTAGCACAGAGCTAGGGCGTTTGCCTTGCTTGCAGCTGGCCTGGCCGAGCCGAGTTCAATTCCTCTGCTCCTCTTGGAAAGCTTGGCAAGCTACCAAGAGTATCTCACCAGCACGGCAAAGTGATTTATTCAATATGCCAAACACAGTAACAACAAGTCTCAGGATGGAGCTGTTAGTGGGCCCGATGAAGCAAATCAATGAACAAGGGGAGGACAGTGCTACAGTGTTACTTACACATTTATAAGTTTCAGTTTTTTTTCCCTGTGTGTCTGTTACCAACTTTCTTATGCTAAATTTATTTCTCTTCTCAAAGGACTGATAATTCAAAAGGAAAATTAATAATCACAAAAATTCCGTATAAATTTGGTGTTGCTATATATCATGATAGAGAAAGAGATAAAGACTCCAGCCATTCAAAGAAGGATGCATTTCTTTTACCTTGGGAGACAAGAAGAAATTTCTGGAAGCAAGTAGCTTATTTGCTTTCGCATCAGAGATTTGTAGGATTTTAAAATGGAAAACTAGCAAATAATTTATTCTCAGCAGAAATAGTAAATGAACAAAAGTGTTAGAGAAAGAAGCAAAAATATATTTAGAAAAGTGAGAGTTCAATTTTATTGGTAAAAGTAATTCAAAGGAAAATAGAAGAGAAAATAATTAGTTTCATGAGTCCATTTCAAGTTGAATGTCTGTAACTGCAGACTTAAAAAGTCCTAGTAAACATTTGAACTAACCTCAAATAATTTCAAGCTAGAAATTCATCTTCCTATGTTGGAAAACAAAAAAATTATGACCTAGCAATGTTTTTTTGAATCAAATATAAATATAGACATGAAAAAAAAATATATATGGAGATTATACAGATAGAGACAGCTATGATGCAGTGTAAATGAAAATATAGAGAATCAGGTGAATTTAGTTGGTCACTTTATTTGTTTTAAAAATTTATTAAGTCACTGTCAAGTTATGAATTTATTTATTATTAGGTTTCAGGCATACAATGTTTCACTTTAAATATCACCCATCCAACAGGTAGCCAATCAAAATAGAAAATGGGATGGCTGGGTTTGGGAGATTCTTTCTCCTCATGAAATTCTTTCAACTTTAAAAAAAAAATTGTGAGAGTCCCTAATTCTCATTACTTCCTTGGTTCTTGTTGCTATGTTCAACTGCCTCCCATCCCAGTGGTACAGCAAAGCAACTAGAGTAATCCTTTTAATGTAGAACTCAGAACTACTCTGCTCAAATCCTGGCATTAAAAGATCACTGTTTAAGAGTAAGAAGTAATGCTTTTAGAAAAGTCTTTGAGCCTGTGTATTCTACTCTGTGCTGTCCACCCCTTTTTTCACCTCTCTGATCTCAGATCATATTCCATTAAATTACTCTAATGAGTCTGATATTTTTCCACCTTCTCTTCACATATAAACTCTTGATTAACTCCTTGATCCACTTCAACATTTCTCAAATGGCACTTTCTCAATAAAACCTATTGTAAATTATAAACTTGAACTTTCAAGTTTACCTCCAGAACTTCCAAACCTTTTAACTCTGGGCATGCTTTAGTTACAAAAGAACCTTAATATTTATTTTCTATCCGCATGTGTGTGTGTATGTGTGTGTGTTGTATATAGGTATATACATATACATATATATATACATATATATATATATATACACACCTATATCATTGTCACTGTCCTCCCGTTGTTCATCGATTTGCTCTAGCGGGCCCAGTAACGTCTCCATTTTGAGACTTGTTACTGTGTTTGGCATATTGAATACTTCACAGTAGCTTGCCAGGCTTTGCTGTGTGGGCAAAATACTCTCCGTAGCTTACCAGGTTCTCCGAGAGGGGCGGAATAACCGAACCCCACTCTGCCGGGCTGGCTGCGCACAAGGCAAACACCCTACCACTGTGCTATTGTTCTATGCTTATATATATACACATATATATCATGTTGGGTTCATTTCTGTTTTCTTAGAGCATGTCTGACACATAATAGATGTTCAAAAATAGTTAACAAATTTAATTGAATATAAGATTTTTTGCTACCATGGACACTTTTATTTAATTTAGTCCGTGATACTTACAAGTCTTATTAGAATTCTTTACATGTGAAGCTACCTAGAAGAATTATCATGAGTTAAGTTTTACTCACATTTCACTGGATCATTTTATAGCTATAAAATATGTGTATGAGTAAGACAGAAAAAGATCAAAGCTCTGTTTATGTATATTTATGCCAATAGAAAAGATCATCTTCTTTTCATTGTTTCCCTTTTGTTATCAGCAGAACTTGTAATCTGAATTCCTTACATTAATATCTTCCCAAATATTTTCCAAATTCCCTTTGTGGTTTTGAAGATGTTCTCAGTTTGCTCAAAGAGTAAAGACAAAAGTAAAGTGAAGAGTAAGAAAAAAGTTATGTCACAATATATCAAATGATAGAAACCTTATCTAAATTGCCCCAAGTTTTTTTTCCCACCCTGGCCATCCAACTGTGCTATTTCTGTTTTTCACACTGAGAAATATTTTTTGAAATAAAGTAATATAGAACAAAAGGATAATTTTAAAATAGTGAAATTGCATCATTTTTCTGCATTTTCTACTTATTTTGATCTGAATGGACAACATCTTTTATTCTCAATTTTTGTCAACCTCGAGCTAAATGAAATCACACTAAACATAAAACTATGAGATGTTTAAAAATCCCTCCCCCTCAAGCTGACAGCTTTTGTTAGATGGGACAAATTACATTTTTGCACCAAACTAATTTTATATATTTATTTTGTCATATATCTTCTCCTTAGTAGACTAAATGGCTGAATGATAATTGCTACAATAAAGTCCAGGAAAATTCATGTTTGCTATTAAATAAAATTGATAGAGCAGGAAGAAAAATTAGAATGACAGAACTTATCATGTCATAACATGTCATGCTGTCAGAATCTTTAGTTTGATGTCTGAAAAAAAAAAGCCCACCTACAGATGTGCTACAACTAGCAATTTTGAGTCATCAGGAATATTTAACATCTACTCATATGCCATTACCTTGCTTGATGCTTTTATCATTTATTTTTAAATTTCCCTTCTTTGGTTTGTTATTATACTCTACAAAAGATTATCAGTATGTATCATTTAAAAAATTGCCTGATCCCTCATTTTCTAGGAAAAAAAAACAGAAAATTTTCAAAGTCCCTTTTCAGACCTCCTCTGTTCTATATTTGGGGCATTTTTAGGAAGACACTTGGTTCAAATTTCTTTAGTTGTGGTATTTGCACACACTCTGCCAACAGCCACAACCTTAGTTGTTACCATAGATTATGGTGGTGGTGCTTGCCAGTGGGTTCTGCATTATATACACAATATGCTCACAAGGGGTTGCATATCCTCACCATGGTCCTCAACTCTCTTTTCAGTCGTGGTGCTTTCTGTGGTCTCATTCTTTTTGTGGTGCTTTCATACTCCTTGGATATAGTATAATCAGAAGTTATCTGTGGCACCGAGGATTGGAGACAACAGAGTTATTAGACTCAAACAATAGAGCTTCCAGCATGGCACTTAACATATTTGGGACACTTGAAATTTTAAATTTGTGAAGAAACACTTGAAAGGCAGGTGCTCTCAATCACTGCTCTATTCCTCCAAGCTAAACTCACAAATATTCTTAAATTCTGTTCTAAGAGATGATTCTGGGTCTAGTGTGATTGTATCAGAATTAAAGTACATATTTGATCCTTATCACCCCATGGTTCCCTGAGCACATCTAGGTGTAGCACTAGAGACCAGGTACTAATGAAATGCCATAGGGAGTTTCTGGCACTGCAAATGTTGAGTAACAGTGCAATATTCTCAAGTCCTCGCATTGAACAGCTCACCAGTTTGACAAAAAATCATTTCCCCTGAAGCCCAAAGCTCGTAGTCACTTCTTGGGAGCCCCTCCAAAGAGAAAGAAAGACCCTATCATTCTGTTTTGTTGATATTTTCATTTCATATTCACAAATGCTTTGTTTCTTCCTTGAATTCAATCATCACTGTCACTGTCACTGTCCTCCCGTTGTTCGTCAATTTGCTAGAGCGGGCCCAGTAACATTGTGAGACTTGTTACTGTGTTTGGCATATCGAATACGTCATGGGGAGCTTGCCAGGTTTTGCTGTGCAAACGAGATACTCTCAGTAGCTTGCTGGGCTCTCCGAAACGGGAGCAAGAATCAAAGGTGGAGGAATTGTACTTGAGTCTGCCTACCCGGCTGCATGCAAGGCAAACACCCTACCTGCTGTGCTATATATAGCTCCAGCCCAATTCAATCATAGAGGATTCTGAAACAAATTCCTCCTCTTCGTAAATATATTATAGGGAACACTTTCATGTGTCAAGTCAAATAATACTTAAAATATATTACTCCTGGCTCATGCACTTCATGCACTCAGGAATTGCTCCTGGTGGTGCTCAGGGGACCATATGGGATTCTGGGAATCGAACCTGTGTGGGCCATGTTGGCTGCGTGCAAGGCAAACGCTTTAACCGCTGTGCTATCACTCCAGCCCCACAAAGCTTTTTTTTTTAATACCAACCATGACTTTGTTTAATATTGAGGTCAAATATTTTACTTATAGGTCTTTATTTTTCTCCCAGATCTCTGATGACAGTATACTATTTCACATGATTATAACTTGATTTTTTCATGATAAGTCTAATTGATAGTGACTAGATACAGCCTCATATTGAGGATTCTGAAGATGTGTCTGGGATCAGAAGACTGGAGAGAAATTAATATCTGTCTTTGATGATGAAAAAGTTGTTACAGATATACAAAAATGCCCTAGGCAACTGATTGTAGCTATCCCTAATTGATTTTCCCTCACTTAGATTTTAGTCAATATTCCATTGGCTTTTCCAACAATGTCTGGTCCTGAAAGTTTTGTTGCAGAACATTCTTCCAGTATCAGCAAAAGAACAGTCACTGAGTAATTTTCTACTCATAATTGAATGCCATCAGGTAAAGTTACCAAAACCAAAACATTAGTTTGTTTACTTTAATTCAATTTAATTTATTTTATTTTGTTTTTTCTACCACACCTGACTGTGCTCAGAGATTACTCCTGGCTCTGCACTCAGGAATTACTCATGGCAGTGCTCAGGCATATAGGATGCTGGGAATTGAGCCCTGCTTGGCCACGTGCAATGCAAGCACCTTACCCACTGTACTATCTCTCCTTCTCTTCCTCAATTTTCTAATGGAAGATAAATACACTAGGATCTCTGTAACATGAAACAATAGTAAAAAAAATTTGCAGTAAAAAATTTTAGTGCAATAAAGTACCCCTTTACATATTCATTTTATGTCATATTTACAACATAGATATATATTTTCTACTTTTATCCACCTGGATACTTCTTTCTTACCATTCAAAACTTATTAAGCTGCCTTTTATAAGAAGGTCATTCTTGATTTCATTGTCTTTTTGACTCTAACAATTTCCATTCTGAAAAATATAGGGAAAATATTGTTTAAGTTACAGGAAATTCAAAATATTGAGGTTTAAATAAACATAAAGGCTATTTATTTCTTCACTTTACTCAGTAAAAGATCAGTTAATATGAAGAATGTTAGCATCTACAGGATAAGCAGAGACATCAGGACAGCATCTTGAATTATCAAGGTCTGTATCACAATATCACAAAAGATATCTCTGAAGTACCAAGCTTCATATCCTCATTTAAGTCCAGAATGAGGTTCCTGAGAGAGAGCTTCCATGCTGTATTTTCTCCCATCTTTATCTGAAAACAAACAAACAAAATACTACCTTTCCAACATACCTATCAGAACTCAAATTGCATCTGATCTGCAACAATCTTGTTGTATGACTATTCTTAGTTACAAAGGAGTCTAGAAAATGTAGTAAATTAATTTATTTTGTTTTCCTCTCTGGTAGATTTGAGATAGAGAATTGAGTAGAAAGCTGAGCTAACCAACTACTGTTATCATGCAGGTATGCTTACCACCCTGACTATAATGTATTCTTCATATCTTGTCTGCTTGGGAGTGGTTTACTTAAGTCCAAAGAGATAGGCCAGGGACATAGGGCATTCACCTTGAACACAGACTCCAGTTCAAAATCATGTACCACATATGGTCCCCCGAGCACCACCAGGACTAATCTTTAATCAGAATCAGGAATAAGCCAGGAGAACTGCTGAAATAGGTCCCAACCATCCCATGCCCACCCCAAACATAAAGAATAAAAGAAAAAAATTAAGTGGTTTACACATAGACTGTCTTTTTTTTTTTTCTGAACCCAGGATTTGTAGCTCATAGTTGTTTACTGAATTGTATTCTACAGTACTAGCTTTTAGTGTCAGTGTGGCTAAAATGAACATCTATTTCTCAGAATCACCATCCCCTATTGTGCTCCAAATTTATTCTAGTTGCAAAAGCTACATTTATAATGATTTGGATAAGAGTTATCCTCGCCCGGGCCCCTTGGAGGGGAGCGGGTTGAGTTTTCCTCCCCGCCCCGACCAGGGCTCTGGCAGCCAAAGACCTCCAGAACCAGCCACCACTATGCTGAGACTACTCTCCGCACACATGAAGGTACTAGCAGGGGGAAAAAGTCACTCGGGTTCCGGGGCCGAGATCTCCAAGCCTACTCGGATTTGGGCCGAGCATCCTCTAGCCAACTAGCTCCCGGAACCGCGCAGCCACATTTGTGGCTGCGCAACATCTTATTATGTCATCTTATTATCTCATTCCTACTTTGGACAAACTGGCAGGCTACCAAATGTAGCCTGTCCACACGGCAGAGTCTGGCAAACTCCCCGTGGCGTGCCCAATATGCCAAATACCAGTAACAATGATGGGTCTCATTCTCCTAGAGAGCCTTGAATATAATCTCAGGGCTAGGATGAAGGAGATGTTACTGGGGCCTGCTGGAGGCAATTGACAAATAACAGGATGATTTGTGATTGTGATTGTGGATAAGAGTTAGTTGGTAGCCATTATTCTCTGAAACATGTCGAGGTTACATATGGCTAAGAACAGAAATAAAGATACTGGAACTTTTGAGTTTATCTGTACTCTTCTCAAGCAAGAGTAAGAGAGAGATAGATGCTAGTGAATTTCAATTTATTCTTTTCCTCTTCTGTTGTATCTTCCCATTGATTAGCCTAGCTCTGATAAACAATGGGAACAGACTTGAGGAAACATATTACACCAACTTTTTTTTAAAATCAATGTCATTAATGCTATCAAATCATAGGTCCAAATGTCAGATGTGTCTGAATATCAGATCATCCTAAAACCTCCATCTTGCTTTACTTCATGGAAAATTAATATTTATTTACCTAAAATTCCCAGTTCTCTTTAGAGTTAATTTTCTACATTTCTCTTCAATGTATATGAACTTTAATTCCTGAGAGCAATTTTTTTTACTTCAATCTGTTTTCTGGATCCAGTGAAACTAAATGGCTCTTGTCTATGTTACCTAATTTTTATTATAATATGTATTATCTGTATTACTAGAGGGATGTTTCTCTACTAGATTAATTACATCATTTTATGTTATATGTGTCTATTTATCATAGTGTATGCACTTGAAACTTCAACAAGAATTACAGAAATTAAAGAGCACTCTGAGAATAATTGCAATATGATTATTTTAGAGAATTCTTGTCTCAAACGAATTGTCAAAACCATTTTATTTAACCTCTCAACTCTTAATTATTTCATATTGAATGAGTTGAAATTTAAAGTGAAGCTAAGGAATCAAATTGACTAAAAATTTTTTCTCTAGTAAGTGGTTCAATATCCATAAGGCTTAATGTTAATATTCTTTGGGCCAGATTCAGAATACCCTCACTTTTTATTTGCTGCATACGTGGTTAAGAAATAAAATCTACTTGCCAAAAGTAAGATATGTCAATTTGCCTTAAATTTAAAGATCCAGACTTTAAGGAGATGGGAATCCAAAAGAAGAGGTGGGGATACAGAGAGATACCTCAATCTATTTTTTTAGACAAATAAAATCTCTAAAGTTGTAGCCATTATTTGCCTTCTCTGAAAAGCACCGAAAACATGTAACCAACTTTAAGAAGAAAAAAGTTTTCAAGATTTACTGGAGGAGAAAATATATAGACAACATACTGTGAATGTTTGTCATTGTTTCCGAGATGCAAACGTCGGTAACCCAGAGCATTCAAGCTGGTACCTAGCTGGAAAACCTGAAGAGAACCCAGAGCACAACTAGATACCTGTTTCCTGGAGGGCTTAATAAAAAAAAAAAACAGAGAAAACCACTCATTATTTTATTTTAATAAACCAGATCTGTGTGAGGGACAAGTGGGCATAGGGTCACCTTCCCCTCCCCCCTCTAGAGGCAATATAGAAAACAAAATACTTGTTTATAGATAACGGTTTAAAAAGAATTATCAAAACCTATCGTGAATAAAATCTGAATTAAATATATATTCACATGGTTTAAGAGAGAACAGAAACCTCTTATCTCTAGAGTCTCTATTTTACTGCTATCAGCAGACCCCTGCCACATCCCCAACCACAGAAACTTTCAATTATTATACAGCCTTTCAAGGCTTAATATAAGCATAAGAAAATATGATACATAACCTAAATTTCCTCTTACAAATAAAACAACAACATATGTATTGCTTTTAATCTTGCTTTAAACCACAGCATATTTTTACAGAATTTCCATATTTATAGAGGCTCTTCATCGTTGTTTTCTTACGGTTGCACAGTATTTTGTCTTGCAGATGCTCCATGGATTATTTATCAGTCTAGCATTGAAAGAATCTTTGCCTGTCTCTATTGTTTTGCTATTATAAAAGCAGGTGAATAATATTACACATACATTACCTTATGAATATGCATATATCTGTGTAATATATTGAAGAATTGGGTTGTTTTTTTTTTTTTTGGTTTTTGGATTACACCAAGTGATGCACAGGGGTTACTCCTGGCTTATGCACTCAGGAATTACTCCTGACAGTGCTTGGGGGACCGTATGGAATGCTGGAAATTGAACCCAGGTTGGCTGCATGCAAGGCCAACACCCTACCCACTATGCTATTGTTCCAGCCCCAGAATTGGGATTTCTAAATAAAAAATAACTAATTTAAAAATTATTTATAGTTTAGATATTTATTTTATTTATTGTATTATGCTTTAGGTAATATGGCTACACTAATATTGTTTATGACTTTGATGTATACAGTTATGGGACCCCATTACAACCAAAAGTGTCCATGACCTTTGACCCTCTGTATAACTTCTGATCTAATTTTAATTCTCCCGTCACCAAACTACTTGGTAATCCGAAGCATTTGTCATTGTTCAATACTCACTATTCCCTTGTTTTGACTCTTACTTTTCACAGATGAGTGAGAGCACATGGAATCCGTCCTTATACTTCTGACTACTTCATTTAACATGATACTCACCAGACCTTTCCAGTTGCATTGAAATGCAAGCGTTTATAATATTCTTATAGCAGCATAATATTCAATGATATATATATATATATGTATATACCAAAATGTATTTGTAGGGAGGATGGCAGGGGAACCATACCCAGTGTGATGAGTGGGGTATATCTGGCTATGTGATCAACAATCACTCCTGGAGTACTCAGGAAACCATGCATGGTGCTGGGGATTAAACACAGGTCAGCTTCAACCAAGGCTAGAGTTTTGCCTACTGTACCATTTTTCTGGTCTAAGCCACAGCTTTTTTATCTATTCATATGTTTTTGGATGGTTGGGCTGTTTATATATTCTGGATAGTTGACAGTGCTATAAAATACATTTCTCATTTTGAAAAAAACTGCTGTTACCTTTAATGCCATCATTACTTGGTTTCCCAGGTGACAAGTGAAATGTGTTTATTTTCATGATGAATTCATCAAAATTTTATTTAATGTTAAACTTTGTTGATCTGATAAATGTGGTATGAAATTTTGTTTCAATTTGCAATCCTTTATGCAAAGAGTGATTTAGTTTCTTTTTCAATGCCTAGGTGCCCTTGACTTTTTTTTTCTTTTTCTGTGAGCTCTCTTTTCATATCCAATGCCTAATTTCCTTTTCACCTATAGATATTATCTTTTCAACTTTTGGAGAGAAGATCTTTTTTTCCTTGTGTTGTTTTGCATGGGCTGGAGCAATAGCCAGGTTCGATTCCTCCGCCCCTCTTGGAGAGCCAGACAAGCTACGGAGAGTATCTCGCCCACAGGGCAAAGCCTGGCAAGCTTCCCTTGAGGTATTCAATATGCCAAACACAGTAACAAGAAGTATCACAATGGAGGCATTACTGGGCCCCCTGGAGCAAATCAATGAACAAGGAACAAGGACAGTGCTACAGTGCTATGGTGCTACAGTGTTGTTTTGCATAGTTTCTTTGTTTTGCTGATTACACTTTAATTCTGCCTAATATATTTTACCTTGCAATGTTTTCTTTTCCTTAAGTCATTAAATTTATCCCAAATTTCCTTTTTAATAATTTACAAGGGATATTATTTACCCAAAAGTATAAGAAAATTAACTAATGTTATCTTCTAAAACTTTGCTTATTTTTCACACACAAATACTTATTCAATTTGAAGTTCATACTAATAGATTGAATAGCTTCAATTTTATCATTTTATGTTTGCTTTGTTTTTTTGCTTTTGGGGTCACACCTGGTGATGCACAGGGGGTATTCCTGGCTCTGTACTCAGAAGTTACTCCTGGCAGTGCTCAAGGGAACATATGGGATGCTGGGAATCGAACCCGGGTAGGCTGCGTGCAAGGCAAACGCCCTACCCGCTGTGCTATCTCTCCAGCTCCAATTTTATCATTTAAACCCCTCAATCACAATATTCTATACATTTTTATATATTTTCTATTGATTTATCTGAACATCAGTATTAAATTTCAGTGACTAAGGCACAATTTTATATATGAAGCTTTTTATAATTATCTTAATTAATTAATTAATGCAATGCTCAATGGTACTTAGAGGTCTATCGGAATTATACCTAGCAATGTTCAAAAGAAATGTGATTCCCTTCCCAGGCAACATATCTGGGCACCTAGATATGTAAATAATGCATATAGAATGCATGAATTTCAGCTCTTTGAGTTAACTCTCCTTCCTCTAGAAATTTTTTCTCCTTCCTTCCTCCCTTTCTTCCTTCCTTCCTTCCTTCTTTCCTTCCTTCCTTCCTTCCTTCCTTCCTTCCTTCCTTCCTTCCTTGCATTGCAATTAAAGAAATGTTGAAAAAGTTATTTCCCTTGTTCAACATTTTTAATTTACCCACAAATAATCTTTATCAATAATGATGACATCTATTTACAATATTTACACTTTTTAATTCATTAGGCAATTAAGGACCTGAGAAATATTTATTAGCTACCAAATTGTGGAGAAAAGAAACTTAAGTAATTATAAGGTGCTAATCCTTCCACGTAGTTCTCACCAAACTCACTAAAATAAATAATAGCATTTTCATTTGGCAAATGAATTAGAGGAAATTTTAAGAAGTTATGTAACTTTCCCTAGAACATAATTCAAACTATTGTATCTTTAGGCAGAAGAACAAATATTGCAGTTTGCAATTTTTTGTTTCTCTGCTTTTCACATAGGTGATTTATAAGCACCAGGAATTAAAACTTTCATTAAGTTGTTAAGTTGTTAAATATCCAATAATTGCACAATTACTTATATAACCACAGAGGTTGCTTTTATCTGCATGCAATCATTTCATTGAACATGAAGGAAAGGTTCTTGTTTCCAAAAGTGAAAAGTCTGGTTTGGTAGAGAGTAAATTATGACTAGCATTTTCTGGTAGGAATTAGACAAATCAGTCTATGGCTCTATGCTGAGTAGCTTTCTATTGTAAGAATCCTGTAATCCACTTCAGTGTTCTTCAACCTTTTTACACCTGAGGAATGTATCTGTCCTGCATGTCAGTCTGCCAACAAGGCAATTATAGCCAGTGGTAGACCAGAGAAATTCAACCTTTCTGTACTGTACCTGCAAGCAGTACAATTCTGTGGAGCAATAGTTGAAGACCACTATTTTTTTCATTTAATTAAATTGGGCCACTTTTTAATGAAATAGCTAGGTTGGGTGAGGATGTCTACCAAACAGAGCTACATTCAGTGGGTCAATTGTTTCATTGTGATGGTTTTTATTCTTTGTTGCTAACTTGCTGTGTATCTTTAAGTCTCACACACAAGAGATAATTATATATCCCTTTCTTTCTGACTGTCTTCACTCAGCATTATATATATTTTTTGTAGGAGTTTGCTATTTATTCAGCCACTGATTAGCTGATTGAATTGTGCATGAACTTCACCTTACTTTTTTTTTCATTTTTTATAATTTTATTTTATTGAATCACCGTGAGAGCAGTTATAAAGCTTTCGGGTCTCAGTCTCGGTCGTACAATGAAACACCCATACCTTCACCAGTGCCCATTTTCCACCACCAAAACCCCCAGTACCCCCATCCCACACCCTCCCCCTATCTGTGGGCAGATGATTTCCACATTACTCTCTCTCTCTACTTTGATCGCATTCAATATTTCGACACCAGACCCACCATTGTTATTTGAGATTTTACCCCAACACTCAGATCTGCTGAAAAGGCAACGGTAGACAATTTGTGTTCTATTGCTCATTATGAATAACATATGATGTCGCGTGACTGCAGTAGGGCCATGTGATTTTGAAATTCCGAAATTTTAACACTTAAAACTGGAGGGATTTCTGCCAAAAGCCACTGGGTTTCGAGGTTTGCTCCTGAGTCTCTGGGATTATGGCCATTGAGCAGCTTGATCAGGAGCCAGAGAGGCCATTCATGGGCGATGACTTGGGGTCTCGTTGGGACAGGGAGACCAGGAACGGCTCCACCTCCATCCTCAGCATTATATATTAATCCCATATATATTATCACATATTGCATGACTCCATTGTGATATATTTATATTTACTGCACTTCTTGATCCATTAATTTGTAGTTGGGCATTTGATTTATTTCTACATCTTGACTATTGCACTAAGTATTGCAATGAACATAAGTGTGCACATATTTTTTAAAGTTAGTTTTTATGTATTTTGAGAATAGATTCAATAATTCAGGACATCACTAGGTCATGTGGGAATTATATTCCTAAATTTCTTGAGAGAGTTCTCTATATTGTTTCCCATAGAGGTTGAGCCAGTTGACATTCCCAACAACAGTAAATGAGGGTTTCTTTCTCACCAGAAGCTCACCAACATTGTCTGTCTTTGGGAAATATACCATTATCCATGGCATGAGATGATATTTCAGTGTTATTTTTTATTTTAAATTTCCTAATCATGAATGATGATGAGCACTTTTTCATATACCTATTGGTCATCTCTTCTTTGGGCAAATGTCTGTTCATCTCCTCTGCCTGCTTTCAGATGGGGTTATTGGAAGAAAAAGATTTTTACAATAGTGGTACTTGATTTGATCTTTAAAGAATATATGATGTTTAAGCAATGGGAAAAAGAAAGAACAATGCAATAAAATAGTCATTTTACTGAGAAGTGTTTAAATTTTTAAATAATAAAATCTCTTTAAATTTAGAAAAACTATCTAACACCTCCACAAATGATTTTTAAAATGTGCATATTTTAGATATATTGAAAATTAAAACTTTAAAAACTTAAAATTAAAAATTAAAAAAATTGTAATTACTAATTTGCAACTTACTCCAACAACATTGGAAGCACTGCAGCACTGTCCTCCCACTGTTCATCGATTTGCTCGAGTGAGCACCAGTAATATCTCCATTGTGAAACTTGTTGTTATTGTTTTTGGCATATCGAGTACACCACGGGGAGCTTACCAGATTCTGCCGTGCAGGCGGGATACTCTTGGTAGCTTATCGAGCTCTTGGAGAGGGACGGAGGAATAGGGCCTGGGTCAGCTGCATACAAGGCAATTGCCCAACCCGCTGTACTATCACTTCATCACTGGAAAACAAAACATGGGAAACGAGACTAAAAATAAAAAGATGGGACTGCTACAAATTGGAAAGCTGTTTCACAGTAAAAGAATGGTATCAACATTTTTTAAATCCTAAATTAATATTAAAATACTAAATTAATATAATACTATATTATAGTTGAATATAATCCTACATCCTACTCAAAATGTAAAAATTGATCATGCAATGCCATACCAGGAAGAAAAAGATCTGCTTTAAAAATGGACAAATAGGATCTGCATAGGACAGGAACTGAGCCCCATGGCTTGGCAACAAAGCTGAAGGGGACCCCTCTCCTCCTTCCAATCAGGGACCACCGCAGGGACACTTTCGAGAGCTGTGGCCGCTAATGCGGCCGCAAAATATTCTCTCACTACATATGCCCTAGGAACCATAAGCTACCTTCTTAGATGGAATCTTCTCTATTTTAGCTCAGCCACTAGAAACACAGTAGCCAATAACTCATAAGCCTATCTCAACTCACACTACATATCAAGCAGAATAATAACAGTAAACGTGAAGGACTAAACCACACTTGTCACAATGGTAAAGCAACGCAAAAGCCCACCAAACTTTATTGTTGAAGAGGCTAACCCAGAAGACATCAACAGTACTGTGGTGTTAGACAACCTCTCTGACAAGGAATTCAGAAGGGAGCTACTTAGGATGCTTAGGGAATTAAAAGAAACAATGGAAAGCAATGCCAATAAAAAACAAGAGGATTTGAAGGCAGAAATGAGGAAAATGCAATCGGAAATGTCAGACCTAAAAAACCTGGTAGGCGAATTGAAAAACTCAGTGGAAGGCCTCAGCAGCAGAGTAACAGCTGCTGAGAACAGAATCAGTGAGCTCGAAGATCAAGTTCAGAGACTCTCCAGGAAAGAGCAGAAAATGGAAAAGAGGCTCACAATTCGTGAACAGATGGCAAGAGAAGATTGTGACGAGGCCAAGAGGGGTAACATAAGAATTATTGGAGTCCCAGAGGTAAAGGAAGAAAACCTTGATGAAGAAGAAACTGTAAAAGACATCATTGCTACAACGTTTCCAGAGCTGAAGAAAACTTGTGACCACATTCAGGAGGCCCGAAGGGTACCAGCTAGAAGAAATCCGAATAAAAATACCCCAAGACACATTCTGATCAAAATGACCAAAACCTTAGACAGAGACAAAATTCTGAAAGCAGCAAGATCGAAGAAAGAAATCTCTTACAAAGGAGCATCCTTAAATTTCACAGCTGATTTTTCTGATGAAACCCTCATGGCCCGCAAACGGTGGTGGGACATAGTGAAAAAACTCAGTGAAATAAATGCCTCTCCAAAAATACTTTACCCAGCAAGACTCTCATTCATAATAGAAGGAACAACACACAGTTTCACAGACAAACAACAGCTCAGGAACTTCATAGACTCAAAACCATGGTTACAAGAACAACTAAATGGACTACTTTAAGGCAAGACAGGCCCCTCAAATACAGCAAATTTCAACAGAACAATGGGGCAAAATCCCATAACAATAATCTCTCTCAATGTCAATGGGCTAAACGCACCAATTAAAAGACATAGATTGGCAGGATGGATTAGAAAATTGAACCCAACATTCTGCTGCCTGCAAGAAACACATCTCAATAATCAAAGCAAACACAAACTCAGAGTCAAAGGCTGGAAAACAATCCTACAGGCAAACAACTCCCAAAAAAAATTAGCCATCCTAATATCAGACCATATCGATTTCAGAGTGAAGAAGGTCATAAGAGACAGTGAAGGCCATTTCTTATTGATCAAAGGATCTGTACAACAGGAAGAACTTACAATAATAAATGTATATGCACCTAATGAGAGACCAGCAAAGTACTTAAAATAACTACTCATAGATTTGGAAAAAGACATCAGCAGCAACACAATACTATTGGGAGACTTCAACACTGCTTTGTCACCTCTTGATAGATCAACCAGACTCAAGCTTAGCAAGGACATACTTCATTTGAGGGAAACAATGGAAGAAAGGGACTTAGTAGATATATGCAGGACACTTCATCCTCAAAAAGCTGAATACACATTCTTCTCAAGCGTACATGGAACATTCTCCAAGATAGACCACATGCTGAGCCACAAAACATGCCTCCATAAAATTAAGAAGATAGAGATTGTATCAACAATCTTCTCAGACCATAATGCGCTGAAATTAGAAGTAAATCACA
This sequence comes from Sorex fumeus, assembly GCF_029834395.1. Taxonomy (NCBI): domain Eukaryota; kingdom Metazoa; phylum Chordata; class Mammalia; order Eulipotyphla; family Soricidae; genus Sorex; species Sorex fumeus. Next base: position 26,245,492 of record NW_026606064.1, on the reverse strand, counting down.
CACAAAAACAGAAAACTAAATCAAACACCTGGAAATTATACAGTGCTCTATTGAACAATGAGTGGCTTAGAAAGGATATCAAAGAGGAAATCAAAAGATTCCTAGAAACAAATGAAAATGAGAACACGAGTTACCAAAACTTATGGGACACAGCAAAAGCTGTGTTAAGAGGAAAGTTTATAGCTCTACAAGCATTCCTCAGGAAGGAGGAGCGAGCACACATAAGTAACCTAACCTCACACCTTAAGAGCTTGGAGAAGGACCAAAAAAAGTAGCAGAGCACAACGTGAACAGGAGAAAGGAGAAAATAAAACTCAGAGCAGAGATTAACGAGATGGAAACCCAAAAAACAATCTGAAAGATCAATGAAACCAAGAGCTGGTTCTTCGAGAAAATTAACAAGATTGATAAGCCTTTAGCAAAACTCACAAAGAAAGGGAGAGAGAAAACCCTAATAAACTGAATCAGAAATGAAAAGGGGGTCATTACAACAGAAACTACAGAAATTCAAAGGATCCTCAGGGAGTACTTAGAGAAGCTTTATGCCACGGAACATCAAAATCTCGAGGAAATGGATAAATTCCTAGACTCCTACAGACTCCCAAGGCTGAATCAAGAAGACCTGGAATACCTGAACAGACCTATCACCATCAAGGAAATTGAAATGGTAATAAAAAGTCTCCCCAAGCACAAAAGTCCTGGCCCAGATGGATTCACTAGTGAATTCTTCCAAATCTTTAAAGAGGACTTACTCCCAATTCTTTTTAAACTTTTCCACGAAATTGAAATATCAAAAACACTTCCGAACAGTTTCTACGAAGCAAATATCACACTGATACCAAAAGCAGATAGAGATACCACATAGAAAGAAAATTACAGGACGATATCCCTGATGAACACAGATGCAAAGATCCTCAACAAACAACTAACAAATAGAATCCAACTACTCATCAAAAAGATCATACACCATGACCAAGTAGGATTCATCCCAGGGATGCAAGGATGGTTTAACATTCGGAAATCAATCAACATAATTCATCATATCAACAAAAGAAAAGATAAAAAGCATATGATCATATCAATAGATGCAGAGAAAGCATTTGGCAAGATCCAGCACCCCTTTGTGATGAAAACCCTAGCCAAAATGAGTATAGAGGGGACTTTCCTCAACATAGTTAAAGCCATCTACCACAAGCCTACAGGAAGCATCATACTCAATGGGGAAAAACTGAGAACCTTCCCTCTAAGATCAGGAATGAGACAAGGATCCTCACTATCTCCACTCCTGAAATTTATATGGAACAATAAGCCCCCACGAATAGCTAAAGCAATTCTTGGGAAAAAGAAAATGGGAGGAATCAACCTCCCTAACCTCAAAATGTACTACAAAGCAGTAATAATTAAAACAGCATGGTACTGGAACAAAGGCAGAACTGCAGACCAATGGAACAGGGTTGAATACACTGACATCTCCCCTCAATCATATGATCATCTAATCTTTGATAAAGGTGCAAGTAATGTGAAGTGGAGTAAGGAAAGCCTCTTTTACAAATTGTGCTGGCATCACTGGACGGCTACATGCAAAAGAAATAGGCTCAGAACTCTGCCTAACACCATGTACAAAAGTAAGATCAAAATGGATTAAAGACCTCAACATCAGACCAGAAACCATAAGGTACATTGAAGACAAAGTTGGCAAAACCCTCCATGACATTGAAGCTAATGGTATCTTCAAAGATGCCACGCCACTGGCCAAGCAAGTGAAAACAGAGATAGATAAATAGGACTATCTTAAACTAAGAAGCTTCTGCACCTCCAAAGAAACAGTGACCAAAATACAAAGACAGTCTACAGAATGGGAAAGGATATTCACCGAATACACATCTGACAAGGGGTTGATATCCAGGATATACAAAACACTGGTTAAACTCCACAAGAAGAAAACATCCAACCCCATCCAAAAATGGGGCAATGAAATGAACAGAAACTTTCTCAAAGAAGAAATCGAATGGCAAAAGAGCACATGAGAAAATGCTCTACGTCATTAATCATCAGGGAGATGCAGATCAAAACCACAATGAGATACCATCTCACACCTCAGAGACTGGCCCACATTCAAAAGAACAAAAGCAACCGATGCTGGCACTGATGTGGCGAGAAAGGGACACTCCTTCACTGTAGGTGGGAATGTCGACTGGTTCAGCCCTTCTGGAAAACAGTATGGACGATTCTCAATAAATTAGAAAATAACCTCCCATTTGACCCAGCAATACCACTTCTGGGAATATATCCCAGAGAGGCAAAAATGTATAGTCGAAGTGACATCTGCACTTGTTTGTTCATTGCAGCACTCTTTACAATATCCAGAAACTGGAAGAAACCTGAATGCCCAAGAACAGATGACTGGTTAAAGAAGCTTTGGTACATCTACACAATGGAGTACTATGTAGCTGTTAGAAAAGATGAAGTCATGAAATTTATATACAAGTGGTACAACATGGAAAGTATCATGCTAAGCGAAATGAGTCAGAAAGAGAGAGATAGACATAGAAAGTTTGCATTCATCTGGGGAATATAAAGAAACAAAATATGAGATTAATACCCAAGAATAGCTGAGATCAACACCAGGAGGATTACTCCGTAGCTTAGAGGCCAGCCAGGCATTCTAGGGGAAAGGGCAGCTCAGATAGAGAAGGGAGCACCAAATAAAGGGTGTTTGGAGGATCCTCCCAGGAGGGGAGATGCATGTTGAAAGTAGACTATGGACTGAACATGTTTGCCACTCAAAGCCTCTTTTGCAGACCACAACACTCAAAAGGAGAAAGAGAACACAAGGAATTGCCCTGCCACAGAGGCAGAGTGAGATGGGAGGCATGGGGGTGGAAGGGATATTATCCATGGTCGTGGAAAATGGGCACTTGTGGAGGGATGGGTATTTGATCATTGTATAATCGAAACCCAAGCACAAAAAATTGTAAATCTACAACTGTACCTCATGATGTTTCACAAAAAAAAAAAAATGGACAAATAGCCAGAACATTTGAATAGACACTTCCCAAAATAAGGTACCTTAAACATTAGGCACCTTAAGCATTGTTTTTCAGCTTTAATTATTGGAGAAATGTAAACCACAAATGATAATACAATGAGATAGCTCACAGGCTGTGAGAATTGTTATTCTCCAAAATACAAAAAACATGAAGGGATATAAGAGATAGAAATGTAGGAGATGAAAACCCTTGTTTACTGTTGGTGGCAATATAAATTTGTGTACACATTGTGGAAATATGTGTGGAAACTCAAATTTAGAAAAGAAAATTCTAAGACCCAGGATTCTAATTTTGAGTATTTGGGTAAAAAAAAAACCCAAAACCAAAATTAAAGAGCTATAGGCACTTCTGTATATTTTAAATCTTTACTTATATTAGTCAATAATTGAAAATTGCTACATGCCTATCAGTGCATAGTTGGACAAAAAATGTAGAATAAATGCAGAAATACCACTATTATGAAAAAGATGAATTTTTTATTTCAGCATAGATGCACCTGAAAGGTATTGTACCTAATAAAAAAGTCATACAAAGAAATACAGATAGTATGTGATTTCACTCATCTGTGGTATAAAAAGAAGCCAGCCAAACAAATAAATAAAATAAACTTTCAGATGTTAAAGTCATATTATTTGTGAGTAGGGAAGTGAAAATGAAGGAAAATTAGTTGAATTTAATTACATAATGAAGAAAAACATTGCATAATAAGATAATAAATTATATGCTATATTCTATTACTAAAATATAAAACATTTTATAAAATATTATAGTATAATATAGTTTATTATATACTAATATATCATATTTGCTCGAGCGGGCCCAGTAATGTCTCCATTGGAGACTTTGTTGTTACTGTGTCTGGCATATTGAATACGTCACGGGGAGCTTGCCAGGCTCTGCCGTGTGGGCGATGTTGATTTATAATGATGAAATTTATACAGTATTATAATGCAATTTTATTTCAATAGAAAATACAAAAAGTAAATCTAAGAAAAAGACACACCGTAGATCAACATAGTTTAAAAATTAAAGATCATAACTTGCAGACTGTTTTGGGGGTACCTAGTGGTCATACACCACTCATTAAGCACCACTGGTTCAGACAAAAGGCAAAGACAGATAGTTGAACAACCACATCAAAATGGGTATGGCATATAACAGTCTTCTTAAGAGATGAATTAAAGGGTGTCAATAGGCACAGGAAAATGTGTCCAGCATCACTGATTATCAGGAAATGCAAATCAAAACAACAAAAAGATGTTCAAGAATAGTCTACATCAAAATACTTCTAAAGGAAAGACTCAGTCACTGCTGATTATACTGTTGCCTAGTTCAGTCTCTTCAGAAGGTGGTTTAGATTCTCAAAAGAAAATTAGTAGAATGTCCATATGATCCTGAAATTCTACTTGGGCATCAATCCAAAGAACTCTTCAACTTAAACTTTAAGAAACCAGAATTATAAGACATATTTTTTTCTTTAAATAGTCCCAGTCTGCGGTATTGTGTATGATTTAAAAAAATCTAATATAACTCAAAGAACTAGGAAATATAAAGTAACTGTCAAAATAGGGATTAACAATAGTGACTGAACACATAGATCTTTTAGAAATTGTGTTTACTTTCTCCTAGTGGCAAGCAAAGCCTTTTGTTTACCTCTTATAGAATCTTTAATAAAACCTACACCACTCACAGAATTTTGTAGTTGATTTTGACTTATTTTTTGGTGGATGAGACAAAAGCTGCAATGCAGATTTTAAGCACAATAAAAAGTGCACCTGGAAAACAAGCACATTTGTATTTTAAAAATTATCATATTCATTGTAACTAGATAAACTTACTATTATTTTGTTTTGGGGACTACACTTGTCAATGTTCAGGGCTTACTCCTGGCTCTGTATTAAGGCTTTAGGTACCATATGGGGTGCTAGGGATGAAAGCTGGCTTAGCAGCATGCAAGGCAAATGCCCTACCCACTAAACTATCGTTCCAGCTTCTAGAGACTTACTTTAAATAAACAAATAGCTAGAATTCACAATTTCCAAGGTATGGAAACAAAGTATCATTTGATAAAGAAATGCAAGACAATGATTTACATAAATAATACAATACTATTCAATCATGATAAAGACATTTTATCACTTTGGATAACATGGATAGTTGTTAAGGATATAGCATCTTGGCAGAGTGTTTGCCTTGTTGGCATGCGATTTCAAGTTTAATTCCTGGTCTTGTCATCTATGGAATATGATCCCATAGCACTGTCCTTGGTGATCTTCTACAAGGTGTGCTATCTCCAAAGCATCACAAACAAGTGTTTTTAAGCACCACAACTTTAGTCTGAAATCCCCCATGAGCACACCACGTGAATAGTGTCTCCTGCTAAGCACTACAACCCAGCAACGAAACGCAGATCTCTGTTTACTGCCAATAACATCAATAACAGCAAATGGAAAGAAAAGGAAGTAAAGATAAAGGGAAGTATGGGAAGGGAGACTAAGGTACAGAAATGTGTGAATAGGGCTAGAGCAATATAGTATCTCACTTGCCTTGCATGTGGCCAACCCAGGTTCATTCCCTGGCATGTTATATGGTCCTTGGAGCCTGTCAGAAGTAATTAATGAGCTCAGAGCCAGGAGTAATGCCCAGGCACCAGTGGGTGTGGCCTAAAAACATAAATATTAAGATTAAAAATGTGAAAATGATGTAAATATGTTCATTAACTAGATGGAGGGAACCTTTGCACAAAGCATGTGCATATCAAATCACTGCAAACACTTTAAATGTGTAAGAAATTTACTTGTTGATTATACCTCAATACATCAGGATCCTCCGTGAGCTGTATTGCGGATTCACTACCAGGATCTCACCATTCTACAAAGAATTGATCGTTGATGTCAAGAGAGGGGTGTGGCAGGGTGATGCCATTTCACCGAAACTCTTCAGTGCCACCCTCGAGAACATCATGCGACGACTGGAATGGGAAGGAATGGGAGTGAAGATAGATGGTTGGCAACTACACCACCTTTGCTTTGCTGATGACATTGTTTTAATAACTCCAAACATCAGCCAAGTGGCACAAATGCTGACCGACTTTGACCGTGAGTGTGGAAACGTAGGACTACAGCTGAATCTTACGAAGACAATGTTTATGAGAAACAGCCTTGTTCCTGATGCCCCATTCGCTCTCAACGGAACGACCATCTCCGAATGCAACAGCTATGTGTACCTAGGTCGAGAGGTCACCATGACAAATGACCTGGCACCTGAGCTGCACAGGAGGAAGAGAGCGGCTTGGAACGCCTTCAAGAAAGTCGAAGAAATAGCTAAGAGGACGAAGAACCTCCGGCTCCGGGCACATCTCTTTGATTCCATTGTTCTTCCTGCATTAACATATGCCTCAGAGACCTGGGCCCTATGCAAACAAGATGAGAACGCTATTCAGGTCTCCCAAAGAAGAATAGAAAGAGCTATGCTTGGAATATCACGTTTCACTCAAATGAGAGAAAGAATCCGGAGTTCTGACATCCGTCAAGGATCAAGAATCAGGGATGCTGTCTCATTTGCCAAGGTGTTGAAAATCAGATGGGCTGGTCACGTAATGAGATTTAAAGATGACCGCTGGACTAGAGCTGTTACCAACTGGATTCCACGGGATGTCAAAAGACCGCGTGACCGCCCACCTTCCAGATGGTCAGACTTCTTCGTGAAGATCATGAATGATCGGTTTGAGGTCCTTCATGTTCCCGGAGCGAACAGATGCCACTGGGCTACACTAGCACGCGACAGGGACAAATGGAGACGTTACTGGCGCCCGCTCAAGCAAATCGACGACTAACGGGAAGTTAAGTGATTAAGTGATTAAGTGATACCTCAATAAAGTTAAAAAGAAAAATCTAGATGTCTATTAATAAGAGAAAAATCAGAAGAGTGATAGAAAACACAAGAGTAATTTATATCTGAGCAAAAGTTCTACAACAAAATCAAGATCAATTTAAGAGGAAACTGAGCCAAATGCAACCACAAAGGTTGGTTCAGGAACAAAAACTGGTAGGAATTATAACAAACAGAATCCTATCTTTTATAGGATACTCTCTTGTTCAGCAAAAAATTAAATGTATGTGTTTAAATTTAAGCATCTGATGAAAATATGCATAGTTGCTGTTGCTCTTCTATTCATAATCAATGTTTTCAACATTTAGAGGGCTCAAGAAAATTTCTCTTATAGTATAAGTGAAAATGTTTCATCATGGAAAAGTCTACCTGTGAAATATTTACGTCAGAGGGGCACAAACTAATGAATGTGTTGCTTTATTCCCACTTATTTTATGTCTCCTAGAGCAATAGCACAGCGGGTAGGGTGATTGCCTTGCGCACAGCTGACCCGGGTTTGATTCTCCGTCCCTCTCAAAGAGTATCCTGCCCGCACAGCAGAACCTGTGCAAGCTCCCCATGGTGTATTCGATATGCCAAAAAACAGTAACAAGTCTCACAATAGAGATGGTACTGGTGCCCACTCAAGCAAATCAATGAACAACGGGAGGACAGTGCTACAGTGCATTTTATGTCTCAGTATGTATGTGTAGAACTTTAAGAAAAGTGAGAGTAATTGATCTCTCTTTAACCTTTTAAGGCCACTTAACATATCTTATTAGTGAAAACTACTTCTTACTGTGCCGTTTAAATTCTTCCTTATGTTATTTCTTGACAAATCTTTGAGCCTATCGGAAGTTTCAGTTTAGAATAGAGAGATAGTACAGAAGGTAATATACTTGCCTTGAATGCATCTGACCTCAGTTCAAATTGATGTGACAATATATGGCTACCTGAGCACCACTAGGGATTACTCCTGAGCCCTGTCAGGTGTGCTTCACCTTTCACAAAATAGAAGTTTCAGTGTAGCAGGTACGTCTTATTAGATATTGCATAAACCTAAATTTACATTTAGAATGATTTGTAGGAATGGATACATAGTGATAAACATCCAGCAAATTATTATTTATTAGTTTTGAATCTTCATAAAAATTTAGGCATATATTATCTACTATTATTAAATCAAAATATAACTAGTATTTTGGCTATTAATTTTATTCTTCACCCCCAGCTTTCTTGAACATATAAATGAGCTTCCAGTTTCAAGTGAAGTTAAATGTGGCTTTATGATTTGAGTTAGCCAAGAAAATGTCAGCAAAAGAGAGATGTGCCATTAGAACTAGAACATATTTTTTAAGTCAGCGAACAAGTTTCCATGCTGCTTCTTTTCCACTGCCATGGCTAGAAATAATACAGAAAATAGTGACTTCTCTAATAGTCTGTAAAATGATATGTTCAAAGGGAGTCCAAAAATTGTTGCAAGGGTTGAGGTACATACCTGGGATGAATAAACCTGGTTAAATCCCTAAGCACTGCAGGGTAGATGGGGTAATCCAGGATACCTCTATCCTTCACAGGACACAATCTTGGGGCAAGGCTGAACATGAACAGAGAGGTGCTTGAAAGTATATCTCTTATCCTCATAAAACAACTTCAATGAATAAAATTTTGTGTAAAAAGTCACTGATATATGGTAAAGGGGAATATGTTACTATATTAGCAAATGCGGTTATTCAAGATGTAAATTACTCCTCTGCCTGATAGGGACATGAACTAGTTTGATGGTGATTTAAAACTTAATTTAGTCTCTGGCATCAAAATCTTTTCTGTAATCACCACTTTCATTGGACAGAAGATTTGTTTTTTCTAATTATTATGGGACAGCATATTTATCAAGAAGCTAACATTGAATACAGATGTCCTCTCATATATCTTGTTATATTCTTAATAAGTGATTTTGTTTTTACAGATACTGACTGAATATTAAGAGTTTAGGGCAATAGTATGTAGGCCTCTTCCCCTGCATGCAATTGGCCTTGTTTGATCACCATCTTATGGTGTCCCCTGAGACCTCCCAGGAGTGATCTCTGAATACAGAAACAGGATTAATGGAAGTACTGAGCATAGACTGGTGTGAACATAAAAGCAAAAATTTAAAATATTAACAATAAGATTGTACAGCCAGCAAATAAATGAGTTCAAGTTCTGACTTGGATGTGTGTGACCTACACTATATAGACAGAAAATTAACTACTACTACTACCTAAGGGATAACATATTCTTTATTCTATTAAAAATGCTAATAATTTTATTTGTACAATTTTTAGATCTTTTCAAAATGCTTTTAAAATAAGTGATTTTATTCTATGTTCTGAAACAAGCTCCTCTTTAGATTCTGCTTTTCTAGGTAAGTGAGGATTTTCATTTTTTTTGCTTGTTTTTCATTACTTGTTTTCACTTGGGGGGTCATACACAGCTATGCTTAGGGTTACTCCCGAGAAAGCTCAAGAGACCATATACAATTGCCATGGATTGAACCCAGATCAGGCTCCTTACAAGACAAGAGACAATAGACATTCAGCACTATTTCTTCAGCCTACTAAATACTTGAATTTTTAGAAGCAGGTTTTGGACAAATGCCAAGATAAACTTTCCTTATTGATATATTGAAAAAGTCACTATTGGGTAAAAAGAGGATTTATGTATGTCACTCTTCAAAGTAGACTTCACCCATTTGGAAGAAAATAGACACCATTAAAATCATAACAATCATTGTCTTAGTCTTTTTTACACAGCATAAAAGATCACAGATGTTAATTTTTTTAATCTAAAGAAGATATGCTTTTGGCACTTCTTGGATGAAAGACTTCAATTAGCAAAATAATTGATCACATTTTTCTATTTAAACAATCAAGAAAATGACTTTCTTACCAGATTATATCAGTCCTTTAATTACACAGTAAAACTATCACAGTGTTTGTCTTGATGGTGATAATATTTGCTTTTCTTCAGATCCCCCAATAAAAAAAGCCATAATACCTATTCTCAAAAACTTCTGTTACATAAACTATACAAATATAAATATCTCAAGCTATAGACACCAATTTCATTTGATATAAATAGTAAAATGTAGTTTTTTTTCATTCTGCTCATGAAGTATATTAATTTGACTGTGAGGCTTATTATCAAAGTGGACAAAAATGCCAAACTGGATACAGTAAATTCTGTTTATTTCATCTATCTTGAGAAATCATTTGGTTAAATGAATGAAACCACTTTGTTTATCTTTACCTTCAGTAGTTTGTGCTTGGGGCAATGGCAATGCTCACAGAAAATGCAGACACAACTGTTGGTTCAGAGAAACTTTCAAGCCTGAAGCTAGGTTTAACCACATTTGGTGAAAATAAGAGGTGAGATAGGGTGAAAATAAGAGGTGAGATAGGTTAACATTTTAGTGTGCCTTTTAAATATTTAAATATTGGAGGACACTACCTCCACTACCCAGCCCCCGCCACACTCCAGGACGCTTTCCGGACCCGCGCGGCCACGAAGCCGCATCATAAGACACATCATAAGACACTAAATACCCATCTTCTGGAATTGTCGTACCATATGTGATAGGGTTCAAATATGGTAACACCTATGAGGGCGATTAGAGGTCGCCCCAAAAGCCTCTATCCCTCTCGGAAAGACTGGCAAGCTACTGAGAGTATTCTGCCCACACGGAAGAGCCTGGTAAGCTATTCATTGTGTATTCGATATGCCAAAACCAGTAACTACAACTGGTCTCATTCACCTGTCCCTGAAGGCTGCACCAACATGGCAGCACTGAGAAGGATGAGAAAGGAGAGGCCGATAAAATCTCAAGGCCGAACTAGGCTGCCACAACGAAGGAAGACAAAAATGATCATCTGTACTTTCAATGCATGTATGCTAGCATCTAATGCATCTATCGAGGACGATGCTACAAGCGCAAATGATCAGGTACGACATCATTGTTCTGACCGAGACAAGAAGGCACGAATCTCACCATGCCGTTTTAGACACTGGAGAAGAATTGTTCCTCGGAACACGCGATAAAAGAGGTGTCGGAGGAGTCGGTGTCCTTGTCAACAAAAACTTGGCCATGAGCATTGATTCATTCGAATGCCTAACAACCTGAATCGGACGTTTACATTTGAATAGATGTGACTCACTGCCGGCAGTTTCTATCTTCGTTGTCTACGCACCAACATGTCATTATGGTGAAAGAGAAATCAAGAAGTTCTACGTGGAGCTGAAGAAGTTCTATAAAGAAGACCACACCTTCTACAAGATCATTGTGGGTGATTTTAATGGCAAGATAGGACCGAGAAGATCAGCTGAAGAACTTCACATCGGGATCCATGGCCTAGAATGGAACGAACAGGGTGAGAGACTGTCTGAGTTCATCCTGTCGACCAAGACCATCCATGGTAACTCACAGTTTCAAAAGGCCGAATCTAAACGTTGGACATGGGAGTCTCCCGGTGGACGATTCCACAGCGAAATAGACCACATCATATTCAATTGACGGTTTTGCCTGACCGATGTTGCTGTTGTCCCAAAATTCTGAACGGGATCGGACCACCATCTCCTTCGTGCAAAATTCTACTTCACAGAGCGGGGAGAAAGGGCTGCAAAGTTTAAAAAGAGAACTCCCAGAACGACCACCAACTGGGAGCTCTTTGGCACTATTGTGGCAACATGGGAAGATGCCATAGCTGACAACATTGACGAGGAATATAATCGACTGGTTCAACACCTCCATGAATGTGCGAGGAACGCCAAGAGAGAGATAGCCATAAAAAAATGCCTGTCTTCGAAAACTCTTGAGTTTATTTGCCAGCGTGGTTTGACGCGTGCCTCAGGCAACCGCAAGCTAATGTCCAAGCTCGCAAAGCAGTGCAAATATGCGATCAAGGAAGACTTCAAAGAGAGAAGAGCAGAAGTGCTGGTAGATGCGGCAGAAGCCGGGAAAAGTATTCATAACTCCCGCCTGTCCTTCACCAAATAGAAGACCAAATGGTGGATCCATCACATCCTTCAGAATGGCAATGGAGAAGATTATCCATGACTACTACTCAAATCTCTTCAATAGCCATGTCCACTTGCCGACATACCAAATTCCACAGGATGGATATGTCGTTCCCAACATTCTCCCTTCCAAAATCCTACACGCCATTTCGTCAGTAAAGAAACAAACAGCACCCAGCCCAGACAAGGTCAGACCTGAACACCTGAAGAACCTGCCATCAGTTCTCATCAATACACTGGCTCGGCTCTTCACTCGCTACCTGTCTGAATACAAGGTTCCGTCCCAATGGAAAACCAGCAGGACCGCACTACTGTTCAAGAAGGGAGACATCCATGACTTTGGCTACTATCGCCCTATCTGCCTATTGTCTGTCATCTACAGGTTGTTCACTCAAGTCAACCTAAATAGGATTGGCAGAACACTAGATGAAGACCAACCATGCGAGCAAGCCGGCTGCCGCAAAGGATTCAGCACCATCGACCTTATACACACTACAATCAAGCTCATTGAGCTTTCTCGGGAGTTCAAGATGCTGCTCTGCTTAACGTTCATTGATTTAAAGAAGGCCTTTGATTCTGTTGAGACGGAAGCGGTCATTGAAGCCCTAGCCACTCAGGGCATTCAAGCCCAATACATCAAGATCCTCCGTGAGCTGTATTGCGTATTCACTACCAGGATCTCACCATTCTACAAAGAAGTAATCATTGATGTCAAGAGAGGGGTTCGGCAGGGTGATACCATTTCACCGAAACTCTTCAGTGCCACCCTTGAGAACATCATGCGACGACTGGAATGGGAAGGAATGGGAGTGAAGATACATGGTCGGCAACTACACCACCTCCACTTTGCTGATGACATTATTTTAATAACACCAAACATCAGCCAAGCAACACAAATGCTGGCTGACTTTGACCGTGATTGTGGAAAGGTAGGACTACAGCTGAATCTTACGAAGACAATGTTTATGAGAAACAGCCTCGTTCCTGATGCCCCATTCGCTCTCAACGGAACAACCATCTCCGAATGCAACAGCTATGTGTAACTAGGTCGAGAAGTGAACATGACAAATGACCTTGCACCTGAGCTGCACAGGAGGAAGAGAGCGGCTTGGAACGCCTTCAAGAACATTGAAGAAATAGCTAAGAGGATGAAGAACCTCCAGCTCCGGGCATATCTTTTTGATTCCACTGTTCTTCCTGCATTAACATATGCCTCAGAGACCTGGGCCCTACGCAAACAGGATGAGAATGCTATTCGGGTCTCCCAAAGAAGAATTGAAAGAGCTATGCTTGGAATATCACGTTTCACTCAAATGAGAGAAAGAATCTGGAGTTCCAACATCCGTTGACGATCAAGAATCAGGGACGCTGTCTCATTTGCCAAGGTGTCGAAAATCAGATGGACTGGTCACATAATGAGATTTAAAGACAACTGCAGGACTAGAGCTGTTATCGACTGGATTCCACAGGATGTCAAAAGACCACATGGCCGCCCACCTACCAGATGGTCAGACTTCTTCATCAAGATCATGAACGATCGGTTTGAGGCTCTTCATGTTCCCAGAGCGAACAGATGCCACTGGGCTACAATAGCACCCGACAGGGACAAATGGAGATGTTACTGGTGCCCACTCGAGCAAATCGATGACTAACGGGTAGTTAAGTGATTAAGTGATTTAAATATTTGATAGTTTATATTTTATTTTCTAAATTTTATAGCTACAAAAACAAGTGACACATTAACTGTGGAAAATTTAGAAGTCAGTAAAAACAAAAACTCCTAAGAAATAAAACTAAGCATGGAGGTAGAGTGATAGAACAGCAATCAGGTATTGCCTGAGACATGGCTTAGCCACTTTTGGTCCTGGAGAATCCCAGATGGTTCCCTGAGCTCTGCAGGAGTGATCCCTAAGAGCACAGAAAGGAATAAGGGCAGAACACTGGTGGACATGGCTTGCCGGGCTCTCTGAGAGGGGCAGAGGAATCGAACTCGAGTCGGCCATGTTGGCTGCATGCAAGGCAAACACCCTACCTGCTGTGCTATCACTCCAGCCCTATTATCGCTGGAGAGATAGCACAGAGGGTAGGGCGTTCGCCTTACAAGCGGCCAACATGGCCGACCCGAGTTCAATTCCTCCGCCTCTCTCGGAGAGCCCGGCAAGTTACCGAGAGTATTCGATATGCCAGACACAGTAACAACAAAGTCTCCAATGGAGACGTTACTGGGCCCGCTCGAGCAAATCAACGATCAACGGGAGGGCCTTTACCTTACCTTAATGAAACAAAGTGCAACAATGCTGATCTTAGTATAGTAGTCAGAAAGATGGAAGCAGCTCAAATGCCTAACAGTATAAAGTTGTTGTTGATATACAACCAAGAATGCAATACACTTTATAGGTAAAGATAAAACCTTGAAATTTGCTGTAACTTGGATGGAAATGGACATTGTATTAAGAGAAATATATCACAGGAAAAAGGACAAATTCAGAATAAACCCATTCATCTGTGGCATATAGAGAAATAAAACAAGGAAATAGACAATATCAAATGATGACAAACCTTGTCCTTTGATTATACAACCAAGGTTAGAGAGCACAAGGTTGGGGATAATGGTGGAGGGTAATAATTTAAACAGAAATATTCTTAGGAAATTGGTGGTGGGTGAGGGAAGGAGGTTGGGCATTTTGGTGGTATCGAGGTGTGGAATTACCAAGACCATAAATAATAATATTATTACAAGCATGCTACTTAAACTGTAAGAATAAACTATACTGGAATAAATGCAGGAAGTCAAACCAGTTTTTAAATTAGTATATTTCTTTTCTTAGAAAAAATCCAGAAATAAAACAGTTAAATAATATATTTTATGCTTAATTTTGTGAATACTACATCTGCTATTTTTTTCATACAGATTACTAGAAGAAAAGGGGCAAGTGGGTGAGTAATCAGGTAGAAGTGGGTAAATTGTATGGCAGAGGATAGAAAATAGACTTTCAATGGCAATTATATGGTGTAATTTGATGTTAACATATAATATTTCATATGAAAACATAACAGTATCATAAATCAATGTTACTTCAGTGAAAAAATTAAAATCTGGCACCAATATAAAGTAAAACAAAAATAACACTTCACTACATCTAAAGATAACCACTAAAGATATTTTTGAATATGTGTTATACATCCTTTCTTCTTCTAAACTTATGCTAAAAGTTCTAAGCTTTTTTCTAAGGCTTTTATAACTTAGACCAAACTGTTCTTTATAGCATAAATATTAATGATAATGGAAGTTTTGCATTTTCCCATGCTTATTCCAATAGCAAACTTTACCAATCTTTGAGTATTCCTTTTTTGTTTTGTCTTTTCAGGTATTATACAAATCCCCAAAAAATCACTGTCACTGTCATTGTCTTCCGGTTGTTCATTGATTTGCTTGAGTGGGCCCAGTAATGTCACCATTGTGAGACTTGTTACTGGTTACTGTGTTTGGCAAAATTTAAAAAACACATTCTCGGGTCTGGAGCTATAGCACAGTGGGTAGGGCATTTGCCTTGTATGTGGCCGACCCAGGTTTGATTCCCAGCATGCTATATGGTCCCCTGAGCACTGCCAGGAGTGATACCTTGAGTGCAAAGCCAGGAGTAACCCCTGTGCAGCGCTGGGTGTGACCTAAAAAGCAAAAAAAAAAAAAAAACCCACAACAAAACACATTCTCATCATTTAATTTTCAAGAAAATGTTGCAAATCTTCATTTATGTTATTCCTCATATTAATATTTACATTTAATTTTATAACAATATTAGCAATATTTTAGCATCTAAAATATATAGATACTGTGATATGTTTATATAATATTTTAAAATTTTCTGTTATAAGGAGCTGGAATGATAGTAGAGCAGGTAGGTACTTGCCTTGCACAGAACTGACCAGTGTTCTATCCCAAGCACCCCATCTGGTCCACCAGGATTGATCCCTGAGCACAGAGCCAGGAGTATTGTGTTAATCTTTGAACACATCTAAGCATGTTTCAAAAACCAAATTTTTTTTCTTACTTTTCTTCATAACAATGAGGTAGGTTACCCATTCTACAGAAGGAGAAATTGAATATCTAGTTGGTTTATAATTTTCCGAGTAAAAGAGAAACCTAGAATGGTAGCTAAATCCTAATTGCTAGTTCTGTGCTTTAAAATTATATCACAGTACTTCTAAGAAGGGCTGGAGCAATAGCACAGCCTTTAGGGCGTTTGCCTTGCACGCAACTCACCAGGGTTAGATTCCTCCGCCTCTTTTGGAGATCCCGGCAGGGCAAAGCCTGGCAAGCTACCCGTGATGTATTCAATATGCCAAAAACAGTAACAACAAGTCTCACAATTTGTTGAGATGTTACTGGTGCCCGCTCGAGCAAATTGATGAACAACAGAAGGACAGTGATATATCTGCTACAATTTTTTCATTTTTTGCATGCCATTTGTATCTACCTTTGCCTATTTGTATTCTATAACTATTATTGTTATATTTTTACTTAAAGAATTATTTTTGACATCTTTAACAAGTCTCACATTTTATATAAAGAATCCTTTTAATAGTTTTAGCTAAAGCCAACTTTTAAAATCTTAGAAAACACATATTTCACTAGTTCTATAAATGACCAGATATCTAATTCACTAGAGGTTTAATGAGAATCAATGTATAGCACTGCAGCACTGTCCTCCCATTGTTCATCCATTTGCTTGAGCGGGCACCAGTAATGACTCCATTGTGAGACTGGTTGTTACTGGTTTTTTTTGGCATATTGAATACATCCACCACAGGCAGCTTACCAGACTCTGACTTGTGGGCGGGATACTCTTAGTAGTTTGCCGGGCTCTCTGAGAGGGACGGAAGAATCGAACCCGGATGGGTTGCATGCAAGGCAAACGCCCTACCCGCTGTGCTATCACTCCATCCCTATACAATGTATAAGGGATATAAATTTAATATTTTAATAGTATAGTGATGGCTCACTATTAAATCTTTAAAAAAATAAATTAAAAAATTTTAAGTAAAAAAATTTTAAAAAAATAAAAACTTTAAAAAAAGAAAAAAAAATAGTATAGTGATTCCATCACAGTTCATTGACTGTTTATTATTTCCTTTAGTATTTTGAGATGCCACCATTATGATGAAAGCTATTTTTATTAATGCACTATTCTTTTATCATTAAAATTATTTTTATGCATAATGTGATGCAGTAAACCAATTTCCTTTCCCCTGGTTTTCATAAGTATAATAAGTTTTACATAACTATTAATTGAATATTTTTCCCCAAAGGTTGATACACACACTATATATAAGTATATATGCATATAATATGTATAATTAATAAATCACTTTCAAATTTTTCTCTTAACAGCTTCTTGTTGTTTTGTTATACTGGGCACAGATACTCAGGTACTTGTATTTAAGCATTCAAGATTAAAATCAAGGGAACTGAGACCAAATAGCCATATTTAGAAATGACTTTATTTAAAGGGAGGAAAAGGAAGGAAACAGTGCAAAGATACTCTCAAATTACAGGAGGTAACTCCTAAAATAATATGTACACATGCACTTTATTACACTTTACACTCTATTACCTTTTATCAAAGATGAATGGGTGAGCTTTTCTTTATTATTTTCCAAATATTTGGGCCATTAAAACAAGGTAGAAGATGTTGAGAACACTACCTTATGGTGTCCGGATCCAGGATGGCCTATGTCATCCTGGTTATTAAGCATCACCAGGCTGACCTCCTGACATTCCATACCAGATTCCATTTCTTCAGGGATATATCCCTACCTTTGCCCTGACTGTTCCCCTTATCTCCATTAATTTGTCCAGTCTTTGAAGAAATTAGAGGGAACCAGGTTGGTTTTCATTTACATCTAGAGAGATTCTTTATATTTTCTGTTAATAACAATAGCATGTTTAGTTCAAACTATATAAGAAAATTTTAGTTGCTATTGTACAGTAACAACTGGTGTCATAATGGAGACATTACTGGTGCCCACTTGAGCAAATGGACAAACAGTGGGAGAACAGTGCTACAGTGCTATTGTATAGGAATATTATCAGAGTTAGTATAATTATCTAGTATTTAATGTACAGATGAAGTTTTGTTACAATTATTCATCTGCAAATTCTCTTGGATTTTTAATACATTTATCTTTCATACATACCACCACAAAAATATAAGAACGTTTTATTTTCCTACTCAATCCTTACATTATTTGTATACCTATTTGGTCATCCAGAATGACCTAGAGAATATATCTTTCATTCTTTGTAACAATAGTAGTATTCTTGTCACTGTCACTGTCCTCCCGTTGTTCATCGATTTGCTCGAGTGGGCCCAGTAACGTCTCCATTGGAGACTTTGTTGTTACTGTGTTTGGCATATCGAATACATCACGGGTAGCTTGCCAAGCTCTGCCGTGCGGATGAGATACTCTTGGTAGCTTGCTGGGCTCTCTGAGAGGGGTGGAGGAATCGAACTTGGATCGGCCATGTTGGCTGCGTGCAAGGCAAACGCCCTACCCTCTGTGCTATCGCTCCAGCCCAGTATTCTTGTATTTTAAAATAAATTACAATTTACTATATGCTATTTATATTCTCTTTCCAGATGCAGAGCTTCTTAACCCTTGGAATTTCCTAAACATTATGAAAAATAAAGACAAAAAGAGAGGTTTTAGTTATTTATAACAAGTGCCCTTTAATTGTGCTAATTAACTGACTTTTGAAAAAATCCATGTGATTGAGGGGTGGAACTTTTACTTTCATTCCCAGTTTGATAGGCATTTTAGATTGGATTTATTAATGGCAGTCAATAATTTGACCATGTGGTTATGGCACATAAGGAAAGCTCTGTAACACCAGAAAATCAGGGTTCAGAAAGCTTCTAAGTTGGTATATATGTGAAGGTTCTAAGAATGTGGTATCCAGAGAAAGCAAATAAGTACTAAACTCCTTTTCACATAGTAAATGGAACATTATTGTAATCCTTAGTGAGAATCTAGGGTAACCTTGAGGTTCTGGGATCCCCTGAGGGATCTGCTGCCATTTGGTAGCAGAGCTGAGTTAAATTTTAGGATACCCAGTGGACATCTATAAATTTCTTGGTATTTACAAATTTCTCTCCTACTACTCTTCCTCTCATGTGTGTGTATACATGCAAATATACACACATACTGACCAGAAATACAAGAAAAAATTGAAAAGTATTGGAAGTGAAGTGCTGTATTATGAACAGTGTCAAGAAAAATACAAACTTCTCTCTTTGCAATAATGAAGCAGACAAGCAAGTGGAGGGCAGGAGCTGGGCATACCCTTGAAAGAGTTCTTGCAAGTATTAAAAAACAGTGTAAGTTAGAGAAGTTACTCTGCACCAGTCCTCAAGCAACCCAAGAAGCATGAAGACTGGACCCACTTTGTGCATATAGGAACCAGAGTTGATAAGACTAAATGGGGCTGGTACAGACCCTGGAAGAAATTGAACCCCATCTCCCCACTGCCAAAGGAGAGGATATTCTTCAGAAGAAACAAAAGTCTGTGATAAGTACATGATAGATGGCCACCAGAGAAATAAGATTCTTTCTCTATGACAATACCTGGATTACTTCTTATGTATACAGAAAATTCTGGCCAAAGCAATTTCAAGACTATCCAAATATAATTTCATCCAAATAGACATTATTCAGGGCTCTGTTCCCTATGGCAAAGCCTGTTTCTCTCTTGAATGAATGCTTACACTTCCTTCTTTCCCTCTCTCTTTCCCTTTTCTTAATCCCTAAATAAATTTACTTCACTTCTTTATACATCTTTTCTGCTAGCATAGATGATGAACCTGGAACTCTAAGGAGAGGTAAGGAACTGACTTTCTTTTTCTGCAAAGAGTAAACTCCAAGCTCCCTGAGAAATTGAATGTTGGGAACTGGACATTGTGTAGTGAAGATCAAGTGGACTGGTGCAATCAGATGAGTGCTTAGCGGAGCTGGTTGAAATGTAAGGGTCCTGCTGTGTGACTGTTCCTGGTAGACTTTACCAGTTTCACTCTCCCAGGAATAAACTTTGGTGATTGAAGTAGACTGAGCAGGTAGGCAATAGCATTTCCTTCTCTCAAAGCAACTACCTTTCCAATTCCCATTTCTTCCATCTCCAATAATAGAACAGGATTCATATTCTGTTTTTTTTTCTCTAAAGGCTTCTTCTATGTAACTCACTGATAACTTTAATATATATTTAGGATTAGAAATATGTGTCATTTTCCCTTTTCATAGTGCATTGGACTCATATCTTGACCTTCTACACCAAACTCATGTGAGGGTCAAGCCTGGCTACCATAAACACATTAGGCAAATAGACTAATTAAAATACCCCCCAAACTCACAAAAACAACAGTGAACACAAGAATCTATACAATCCCAATCTAAAAGAACACATCCCCTGAGACAGTGCTAGAGGCTGCACACAAATCATACATGAACACCAAAAATAAAGGCAAGATCCTTGAAGGGGAAAGAGGAGACCAACAGCAGATCACTATAGAGGATTGGAAGAAGAAAAAGCCTTCAAACCTCAACAAGAAATACAAACATACATAATCTCTGTGATAAAGAGTTCAGAGATAAAATGATGAGGATGTTTAATGTGATCAAAGAAAGAGTGAAACAGAAATCCAATAAAATACAGGAGGATATGAAAGAAACAATGGAACAGAGATCCAATAAAATACAGGAAGAAATGAGAGCAGAAATACAAAACCTACAAACAGAAGTTTCACCTAATAAAAAAAATTTGGTTGATGAAATAAACTCAGTGGGTACCCTCAAAAGTAGAATGACAACAGCCAAAGACAGAATCAGTGAGCTTGAAGATGAGCTGCAGAAAGCATCCAGACAACAGAAGATGGAAAAAGACCTCAAAATATCTCAAGGATAGGTAAGAGACATATGAGGTGAATTCAAGAGGAAAAAAAGAAGAAGAATTGGAGTACCAGAGGAACTGGGAGGCAACTCCAATGAGGTAGTAACAGTTAAAGACAACATTGCTGAAAAGTTTCAAGAGCTGGAGAATGCAGGCATTCAGATCAAAGAAGCGCAACAGTTACCAGCTAATAGAGACTCTAATAAAAAGACCACAAGACATATTATAATTAGAACAATGAATACCACAGATAGATACATAACACTGCAAGCAGGACAATTAAAGAAGAAAATCACATGCAAAGAAGTATCCCTTATATTTACATCAGACTTATCAGATGAAACTGGCTCAGCCTGAAGACGGTGGTGGGATACAGTAAAAAAACTCAATGAAATTAATGACTCACTAAAAATACTTTACCCGTATATACTCTCAATCAGATTTGAAGGAACTATACACAATTTCAAGGGTAAACAACAGCTCAGGAACTTCATAGACTCAAAATCAACTTTAAAAGAAGGACTGAAGGTACTACTGTAATACAAGATAAACCTTACAAACACAACAAACTTCTACAGGAAGATGGCACAAAACCCATAACAATAATCCAGCTCAATGTTGATGGTTTAAAAGCACCAATTAAGATACACAAAGTGGCAAAATGAATTAAGAAAGTGAATTCAACATTCAGCTGCCTACAAGAAACACATTTGAATAGTTGGAGTAAACATGGAACAAACACAGATTTAATGTCAAAGGATGAAAAACAATTCTTCAAACAAACAACTTCTTCCGAAAAGCCAGGATGCTGGAACCAGGCACAAGGAGCCTGTAGATGGAACTGAACTGAGTCACAGGAGTGCAGGCCAGCAACCCAGCTGGATGTTGCAGCAGGTGCTCAAACCCTGGGGTAGCTTTTCACCTCTAACATATACCCACCCCCCAACCCAACCTCAAGAGCACAGTCACTATGCTTCATTCCAGTGACTGCACATTTCTTCACCACTCTGTCACTCATATACACATACAAATATATTCTAATTTAGTCTCCTAGCCACACAAAAACACAGAGGACACAACCGGAATCTGCAAAGGTCATGGTGGTAAAAAAACACAGAAACCCACCAGGCTTAGTGAGTGAAGAAGGTAGCCCAGGTGACCCAATAGTAATAATGAGCTCTAAAAACTCTCTGGTAAGGAATTTAGCCTGGATATGTTAAGGATGCACAAGAAGCTCAAATAAACAATGTAACAAAGCACCAATAAAATACAGGAGGATATGAGAGCATAAATGAGGAAAACGCTGTTGGGGCTGGACTAAGCTAACAGGATGAGCCCATGTAGACTGTACCATACAATAGACAGAAACATAAGGGAACCATGAAAATGGGCAAGATTTCTCTTGTGTTCTGACTGGTTTGGATGAAGCTGAACATCTTTTTCCTTTAAGTTGCCTTCAGTAAATAATTTCAGAAAGTTCAGTATATTGAAAGGGGCAGTTTTCCTTTTCTCACAGAAGCCTGGCTGATCTTTGACATGCATATCTCAGGTTCCAGCCAGGTCTGGTCTTTGACATGTAAATTCTGGGCTGGAGTCCAGTCTTGTCTTTGGGATATAGATTCCAGGCTCTAGACCAGACTAGTCTTTGGGATGCAAACTCAAGAGCAAGAAACATTTCCTTGGTTTTTTGTATCTTCTTTCTGGAGGCCAAAATTATTGGTCTGCAGACACAAGGAAACAATGCATGTTTTGCTGCCTCAGTGTTCTTTCTGTAACTTCTTTTGATGACTTCACTGTACTGAGCCCTTTAGAGTATGAAGAGTAGGATGGTAATAAAAGGATATTTGGGGGCTCTCTATCTTTGTCACAGTGTCTGAGAGAACCTGGACCCTTCATGAACAAATTTCCCTTGCGTTCCTCCTCTCAGCATGTCCGATTGAACAAAGATTCACGCAACATACCTCCAACGAAATACAAGCAGAAATTACAGATCTGAAAAACCTGGTAGGTGAAATGAAGTAACAGCAGCAGAGTACAGAATCAGTTGAGCTCCAAGGTGATGTGCACAGAATTTCCAGATTACAGCAGAAGATGGAAAAGACCCTCAAAATAAACAAAGAGATGAGAAAATTGTGGTAAAGCCAAGAGGAGCAACATAAGAATCAGTGGAGTAACAGAGGGGGCAGTTAAAAACCCTGATGAAGAAGCAGCAGTTAAAGCCATCATTGCTAAGAAATTTCTGGAGCTGAAGAGTGAATGCAACCCAATCCAGGAGCCCCAAAAGATACCAGCTAAAACAAATCTAAATAAAAATACCCAAAGAAACATCCTAATCAAAATGATGAAAAGCAAAAATTGAGATAGAATACTGAAAATAGCATGATCAAAGAAGGAAGTTGCTTATAAAGGAGTATCCTTAAGATTGAAATCAGGCTTATCAGATGAAACCTCCAGGCCCAAAGACAGTAATGGTTATGTTGGTGGGCCCCACAGGTGACTTGGGAGGAGAAGCAGGGAGGAGAAAGACGTTCACTTTCTCCCTAACCGCCTCTGCCACCTGGGACCCAGGTTTACTGGATTCTTTTCTCACTTTGCAGAAAGGAATTTCAGGAGTAAACAAGCAGTGAAGCAAATAGATTTTATTTGGAGGGTTTTTAAGTTGTGGAGGGGATGAGAGTGTGTGTGTGTGTGTGTGAGAGAGAGAGAGAGAGAGAGAGAGAGAGAGAGAGAGAGAGAGAGAGAGAGAGATTAATGCACTCAAGAGAGTACACGGGCTTCTCCAAGGGCGGAGAGAGCTCCTACACACATCCTAGCATTAGACATGGAAGTATACATCTCAAGAGAGGAGATGCGGGTGACACATGTACTCAGGCACCACATGTGCTCGGCCACGTGGGCACAAGCAGCACATGGGCTAGGCAGCATATGTGTGTGCTTCCTTTGTTCAAGATGGCCTTTATAGGGTTTCTCCAACCTGCTCCCAAATGGGGCTTCTTTTCAGGTAAAAATCCATTGCTAAGGAAGTTCCCAGGGAGGTTGGGAGTGCTGATGGTCATCTTTGGGCTAAATCACTAAAGTTAATCAGACTGAGGGAGAGGTCCGAGGGAATTAAAGAAATTTCCTTCATGGGGAGAAGTCCAATCTCCTCAGCATCTGGTCAGCTGCTCAAGGTCTTATCTGTGCCCACAAAGTGGATAAGCCTTGGAATTTTCTTTCCAGAACTTTTGCTGGCCTGTTTCATTGTCCAGGGCCTTTCCCTATTTATTTGCCTACATCAGTGGGATATAGTGAAAAAATAACTCAATGATATAAATACCTCACCAAGAATACATTACCCAGCCAGACTCTCATTCAGATTTGAAGACAAAGACACCATAAAAATAGAAAATCACAGACCAATATCCCTGATGAACACAGATGCAAAGATCCTCAAAATGTACTAGCAAATAGAATCCAGAGACTCATCAAAAAGTGGAGCAAGTAAGATTCATGCCAGGGAAGTAAGGATGATTTAACATTCACAATTCAATCAACATAATACACCATGTCTATAAAAGAAAAGATAAACACCATATGATCATATAAATAGATGTAGAAAAAGCATTTGACCAGATCTAGTACCTGTCCATTATAAAAACTCTCAGCAAAATAGAAGTTGAAGGAACTTTCCTCAATATAGACAAAGCCATCTACCACAAGCCCACAGAAGTTATTGTCCTCAATGAGGAAAAATTAAAATATATTTCCCTCTAAAATCAGGCACAAGATAAATTTGCACAATCTTGCCACTTCCATTCAACACAGCAATGAAAGTACTTGCCATAGGAATTAGGCAAGATAAAGATATCAAAGGCATCCAGATAGGAAAGGAAGAAGTCAAGCTTTCACTATTTGCAGATGACAAGACACTATACTTAGAGAACCCAAAAAGCTCTAGAAACAATAGACTTGTATAGTAGAGTGTCAGGTTACAAAATCAATACATAGAAGTCCATGGCTTTCCCATATGAAAATAATGACAGAGAAGAGAGAGATGATAGAAAAACAATACAATCATGCCACAGTGCCTTGGAATCAGTTTATCTAAAGAGATAAAAGACCTATGCAAATAAAATCACAAAACACTACTTCCATGAGAAAATGTAGACATATACCCTGCTCATAAAGTGAGAGTATTAAAATATTCTCAAAATAGCAAAACTCCTCAAAACTTTATACAGATTCAGTGCAGTCACTATATGGATACCCATGGCATTTTTCAAAGAAATTGATCAAACACTCCTAATATTCATATGAAACAATAACCCCCCATGAATAGCTAAAGCAATTCTTAGAAAAATGATGATGGGAGGCATCACTTTCCCCAACTTCAAACTGTACTATAAAGATCAGTAATTAAAACAGCACGGTATTAGTATAAAGACAAACCTGTAAACAAATGGAAAAGAGTTGAAAATGTTCTGCCTGAGTTTCAGATCCCTATTTGCGAAGAGACCATGTCCACACACAATAATGCAAAAGCAAAGGAGTTTTATTACTAGCCCAAGCCAGCGCTCTTCTTGAGTTAGGGTCCAGATCTCATCCAACACAGTGGAGTGTTGACAAGGACCCCAACTCCAAATCACAAGCAGTTTATATAAGGTTTAGAATTAAGAAACAATTTATATACTGGTCTACTTTTAGCATTGGCCCTATTACAACAGTGGTCAGCAATTAGACAATGGTTAGTAACAGTTTCTAAGGAGGGTACAGTGACCCTTCTTGGTTGTCCAGACCCAACTGCCCAATTCCTTATCTAGGCTCATAACTCAACTGGGAGTCTACCAGAAACTGCAAGTTCTGCTTCAGGGAAACAGAAACTGAGGTCTAGTGTTAAGCTTATCATGGCATCAGTTTTGCCCTCACAAATATCCTGACACACACAAATATATGATCATTTAATCTCTGGTAAGGGAGCAACAAATATAAAGTAGAGCAAAGAAAGCTGCTTTAACAAGTGGTGCTGAGAAAACTGGACAGCTGTATGCAAACAAATGGACTCAGACCTTTATCTAATGCCATGCACAAAAGTCAGAGCAAAATGTATTAAAGACCTCAACATCCAGAGTCAAAATCATAAAATATAAGTAAGAAAATGTAGCAAATGTATCTTCAAAGATGAAACATCACTGATCGAGCAAGTAGAAGTAAAGATAAACAAATTGGACTACATTAAATTAAGTTTCTGCACTTCAAAAGAAATGATAACTAAGGCACATAGCCTGCAGAATGGTAAAGGTTATTCACCCAGTACCCTTCTGTTAAGGGGTAAATATTAAAGATATATAAGGCACTGGTAGAACATACAAGAAAAAACATTTAAGCCTATCAAAAAAATGGGGGAAAAAAACTAACAGAAACTTTCTTAAAGAAGAAATTCAAGTGACCAAAAGGCATGTGAAAAAAAGTTCTTCATCAATAATCATCAGGGAGATGCACATCAAAACAACAGTGAGATATCATCTCACACCACAGAAACTGGCACATATTCAAAAAAACAAGAGAAACCAGTGCTGGCATGAATGCGGGGAGAAAGGGACACTCCTTCATTATTGGTGGGAATGCTGACTGGTCCAGCCATTTTGAAAAACAGAAAGAACATTCTTCAAAAAATTAGAAATTGAGCTCCTATTTCTCCCAACAATACCACTTTTGGGAATATACCCTGGGGGTCCAAGAACACACATCAGAAACACCATCTGCACTCCTATGTTCCATTGCAGTATTCACAACACAACAGCCAGAATCTGGAAACAACCGGAGTGCTGGAGAACAGACAAATGGATAAAGAAACTGTGGTGTATAACAACGAAGTCATGAAATTTGTCTATAAATGGCTGGACATGGAGAGTATCATGCTGAGTGAAATGAGTTCAAAGGAGAGGGGCAGATAGAGAATGACTGCATTTATTCATTTTGGGGATATGAAGAAGATATAGTGGAAGTTTAATTTCCAAGGCCAGGGAAGACAAGGGCTAGGAGGACTGATCAATGGTTGGAACCTATCACAAGTGAGAGTGGGGCAGAGGGTAGATAAGATAGAGAAGGGGTCAGTATGACAACAATAGTTGGAAATAATCATGCTAGACAAGAACTGTTAAAAGTAGGTTAAAGTGCAAACATGATAACTTTTCAGTATCTGTATTGCAAACCACAATGCCTAACAGAGGACAGAGAGAGAGAGAGAGAGAGAGAGAGACAGAGACAGAGACAGAGAGAGACAGAGGGAGGCAGAGACAGACAGAAACAGAGAAGTGCCTGCCATAGAGGCAGGCTGGGGAAGGTGTGAGGCTTGATGGGAGATAAATGGAAGACACTAGAAGTTAGAAATGTACACTGGTGGAGGGATGGGTGTTGGAACACTGTATGACTGAAAAATAATCATGAACAGCTTTTTAAAGGACTATCTCACAATGATTCATTCAATAAATAAATCTGAAAGAAAAGGAAAAATATGTCCATAGTTTATTCTTGCATTAAGTAAAATATTTTACCATTTCACTCTAAAATTTACCATTTGGTTTTCATTTCCCAATTCTCTTTTCCTATTCCATTACTACATTTTCCCTATTCTATTTTAAATGATAAAACTCTCATCTTTAAGTGGCAAAATTTAGAATATTATTTAAGGTATAAATTGACTCTCCTTTTTATCGTCATATTTTACAATGGGGGGCTAATGCTGGGTCACTCTCAACACTGCTCAGAGCTAACTTCTGGTTCTGTGCTCAGGGATTACTTCTGACTCAGGAGAAAATATAAGATGCCATGGATTGAACCCAAATTTGCTGCGTGTAAAGCACCCATCCCTCCACCAGTGTACGTCTGCCTATGTTCATCATACTATCACTCTGGGTCCATATTTTATATTTTTAAAAAGATAATTTCAGAACTATATACATTATCTTATATAATTATAAATTATCTTTGCATTATTTTTAAGGAAATGATAAGAATTACAAATACATGTATCTGTATTTAGCTACATATATTTTATATAAAATATGAAAATATATATTTAATTTTGCTTAAAACTATTGTTTATATATTCTTATATATCTTGCATTTTTAGTTAAGTATGAGACAATTCAGATTATTTATTATGTATAGTAGAAATTGTCTTTAAGGTAAGGTAAAAGGTAAAGACCCTCCCGTTGATCGTCGATTTGCTCGAGCGGGCCCAGTAACGTCTCCATTGGAGACTTTGTTGTTACTGTGTCTGGCATATCTAATACTCTCGGTAGCTTGCCGGGCTCTCCGGGAGGGGCGGAGGAATCGAACTCGGGTCGGCCATGTTGGCCGCTTGTAAGGCGAACGCCCTACCCGCTGTGCTATCGCTCCACCCCAAAAAGATTTAAAGAGGATTTAAGATTTAAAGATTTAAAGTCTTTAAAGAGGATTTATTTGGTTCAGATAGTCAAGAGTTTAGTTAATGAAAGTTCATTTTAAATTTGTAAAGATTTGGTTTTACAATGGGGTAGTCCAGAATCTGCTCTTTCAAACCTGTGTAATACTCAGAATTCTTACCATTCTTTAGTTTGATAGAATTTATTCTCCAAATTCTTTCTTCCCATGAATGTCTCACGAGAGAGAGATTAACTTTAGACTTTGTTAGTTAAGAGACCAGTTTTGATCCACTGTCACTGTCCTCCCGTTGTTCATCAATTTGCTCGAGCAGGCCCAGTAACGTCTCCATTGGAGACTTTGTTGTTACTGTGTCTGGCATATTGAATACGTCACGGGGAGCTTGCCAGGCTCTGCCGTGCAGGCGAGATACTCTCTTAGCTTGCCGGGCTCTCCGAGAGGGGCGGAGGAATCGAACTCGGGTCGGCCATGTTGGCTGCGTGCAAGGCAAATGCCCTACCCGCTGTGCTATCACTCCAGCACAGCGGTAGGGCGTTTTCCTTGCACACAGCCAACATGGCCGACCCGAGTTTTGATCTTACTTAGGGTTAAATAAAACCTTATCCTATGGCACCCTTTTCTCATGAATCAATTGATGTGAATGTTAAATATATTATTATATATTATATATTTAACTTCTATCCACTTTGACTGGATCTCAAAGTCCCTAATACGATTCAGTTTTTATTTTCGTTAATCCAATGTGAATCCAATAGAAGATATTCAATTAAATCTCTGGTAGAATTCTACTACATGATGAAGCAAAGCCCTCAGCCAATAATCTGTGAGTGGGAACCCTTATTGAATTCTGTCTCTGTACATGTTATTTACTTTAGAGAACACTATCTGCATAAACAACATCATTTAGCTGTGCCCTCAACTCTGTGCTCTGCCTCCTGCTATAGTTTTACTCAAATTATTGCAGTAGAGTTTGACCGTGAGTGTGGAAAGGTAGGACTACAGCTGAATCTTACGAAGACAATGTTTATGAGAAACAGCCTCGTTCCTGACGCCCCATTCGCTCTCAACGGAACGACCATCTCCGAATGCAACAGCTATGTGTACCTAGGTCGAGAGGTCACCATGACAAATGACCTGGCACCCGAGCTGCGCAGGAGGAAGAGAGCAGCTTGGAACGCCTTCAAGAACGTCGAAGAAATAGCTAAGAGGACGAAGAACCTTCGGCTCCAGGCACATCTCTTTGATTCCACTGTTCTTCCTGCATTAACATATGCCTCAGAGACCTGGGCCCTACGCAAACAAGATGAGAACGCCATTCAGGTCTCCCAAAGAAGAATAGAAAGAGCTATGCTTGGAATATCACGTTTCACTCAAATGAGAGAAAGAATCCGGAGTTCTGACATCCGTCGACGATCAAGAATCAGGGATGCTGTCTCATTTGCCAAGGTGTCGAAAATCAGATGGGCTGGTCACATAATGAGATTTAAAGACGACCGCTGGACTAGAGCTGTTACCGACTGGATTCCACAGGATGTCAAAAGACCGCGCGGCCGCCCACCTACCAGATGGTCAGATTTCTTCGTCAAGATCATGAACAATCGGTTTGAGGCCCTTCATGTTCCCGGAATGAACAGATGCCATTGGGCTACACTAGCACGCGACAGGGACAAATGGAGACGTTACTGGCGTCTGCTCGAGCAAATCGACGACTAACGGGAAGTTAAGTGATTAAGTGATTGCAGTAGAGACATGATACTTCATAGGAGCTCTGAAATTTTCTTTAGGCTATTGCAACTCTAGAACTTCCCTTGAGAATGTTTCTTTTCTAAGGTATTTTAATCTGTTTTTTCCCCCTGACTACTAATAGTTGCCTTAAATAGTTTGTAAAATTGTATAATTGATTATAGCAAGAACATTAGTTTGGTACTATTGATTTTATCTTAGCCAGAAGCAGAAATCTCTACACCTAAAATGTTTTAATGTATTTCCTTAACCCATTGTTAATGCAAAATTTCGGGGAAGGCCGTCCTCTTCGACCAAGCGCACAGCTTCAGGAGGGACTCACATGGAACGGTGAGGGAGGAAGGGGACACCCACCTGGCCAGACAGATCAGCCGAATCAACCCTGGCGATCAATGGGGTGACATATGTTGCAGCCAGAGATAGCACAGTGGTAGAGTGTTTGCCTTGCACGCAGCCAGCCTGGCCTAGCCAGGTTTGATTCCTCCGTCCCTCTTAGAAAGCCTGGCAAGTTACCAAGAGTATCTCGCCCACATGGCAAAGTCTGGCAAGCCACCTGTGATGTATTCAATATGCCAAACACAGTAACAACAAGTCTCAAATAAATGGAGATGTTCCTGGGCCTGCTCAAGCAAATTGATGAACAACGGGAGGACAATGCAAAATTTAGGAAATATGGATGGAGTGATAGCACAGCGGGTAGGGCGTTTGCCTTGCAAGCAGCCAACATGGCCGACCTGAGTTTGATTCCTCCGCCCCTCTCGGAGAGCCCGGCAAGCTACCAAGAGTATCTCGCCCGCACGGCAGAGCCTGGCAAGCTCCCCGTGCCGTATTCAATATGCCAGACACAGTAACAACAAGTCTCATGAAGGAGACGTTACTGGGCCCGCTCGAGCAAATTGATGAACAACGGGAGTACCGTGACCGATTATAATGTATATAAAAATATAAAAAGTTTAAACCCTATATTCTCACCTAGAAGCTTAGCCAACAGTGCTTAAGATAATTATTAAGCATCTGAAACACTTAATGAAAATAAATAGTTGGATTGCCTATAATTATTATAATTAATTCAGAACTATAAAAATCTTCCACTTGGTAACTAATCTTGTTTTATGCCATAATTATTGTTCTTTCAGAGACTTGTGATTTAATTCTTGCTGTCAGTCACACCAAAGCACAATATATACAGTTGTCACATAAAAAGAAACTCATTACAAAGTAATGCTCATAATCTGGAATGGGAAATGTGATTTATCTTTAGTAATGGCAAATATGACACTCATGAGTAATGGCATATAGTTGAAAGTGAACAGTTATTGCACAGGTAAGTGTACATCCCTCTCTACTCTTCTCCTTTATTATAAATGAATAAGATACAAAATTTAAAGTATCTGTGATTCCAGTTAATTTTTGTTTGGAACTGAGGTTATGTCTGTAGCCTTTCATTTAGATTTCGTTGATTTATATGTTTTGTCATTCTCTAAATTTAATTTTATTAAAGCATCATGATTTACAAAGTTATTAATAGTTATGTTTTATACCTACAAAGTTCCACCGGCACTGATCCTTCCACCAGTGCCAATTTACCACTACTAGTTTTCCCAGGTTCCATCTCCTTATCCCATACTCCTATCCTTTCTTCTTAATAGGTTATATAAACAAAACATAATGCATTGATGATGATGATAGTTTGTCATCTCTATTCTTATTAGTCACAAGTAAGTAAATTAATGCTATTGTTAAAAAGTTTCCATTATCTGTAGAAAGCATGTGAATTTTATTCATAATCAGGTGTTCTTGGCTCTGAGCTAAACAATTAGCAAATTCTGACTCAGTGAGTTGTACCTATAACACTATGTTCTTGCCTACATCAAAATGCCAGTTATTAATATTCGAAATGAGTTTCTTAATGTGTTTATAATTGTAGAATATTTTAAAACAATTTTATTTCAGTACCAGTATTTACAATACTGTTAATTATATTTTTACGCATGCATCATTCCAATGGCACACCTATCACTACAACGATGGGTTTCCTTCCAAGGGCCCCTTACTGACACACTCACTTCCATGAAAGATCAGTTAAAAAAATCTCTATTTCAATGATTTTGGCCATTTGTTGTTCCCTTACTATATTTTTATATTCAAATATGAAAGAGATCATTTGAAAAACTTATTGTAAAAGTAGTGACTCTTTACACATGGTTGAATAAAGTTAAACTGAAGTTCCACAAAATTATGCATGAGGTGTGATGAGAATTGTCATATATTGCCACCATATTGAGTCACATGGGCCTGCTGAGATGCTGGAGATGCTAAGATGCTGGGCCTGAAGAACAATTTTTATTTATTTCTGTGTATTCTTACTTTATTTCTCTACAATTTTTACTAAAATGGAAAAATAAAATATGTATAATAAAAATGCAGTGTGTGTTTGCATAGATAAAAATATCCTGGACCAAGTTGTCAACAGAATGGGAAGGCACATTAATGTAAACATCTTTAAAATGTTTTTTAGAAGACTGTCAAAACAGCCTAAAATCAAGTATCACATAGAATTCTGTGTGATAAATGTTTTGAGTCCATTGGTTTATTAAAAAATTATTATGATCCTCTTAATCATCATTCCAGATATTATTCATAGATGACTAACTTCATTGGTAACTTCCTAAATATTTCTAATGCTTTAGTTTCCTAGTGCTGTTATAATAATTTATGGGAATTTCATGGTTTAAAATAACAAAAATTTATTTTCTAACAGCTCTGGAGCCCAAAAAACTGAAATCAGTAAGAGTTATTCAGCAGCCTATATACCAAGAAAATAGAAAAAATGCTATTATTGCTGCCTCTAATGGTCCCCGGCTTCTTTGTGTTTGTAACCACAGAGCTTCCGGTCTATATGGCGACAAACCATATATGTTTTTTGGCTACAAATTACAAATATAATAACTTTCATGGTAATATTGCCTGTCCTCTTCATTTGTTTATTTTGTGTCATTGAATTTGGACCCACCTTAGTAATCAAAGATGAACTCATCTCAAGATTCTTAATTATATCTCCAAAGACCTTTTTTCTATATCAATTAATATTTATAGGTCCTGAAAATAAGGCATTGCATTTCCTTTATAAGGGTGCACAATTCAAACTGTGTACTTGCACTATTTCTGTTTGTCATAAAGTAAAGATTTAAATGAATACATAGAAAATAAAAAAACTCACAATTTTCTTAAGGTTATACAGATAATTAGTGGCAGGACTAGATAAATAAAATCCCTGCCATTGGACTTTTTTTTTAATTTATTTAATTATTGAATCACTGTGGGAAAAGTTACAGAGCTTTCAGGTTTAGGTCTCAGTCATGTAAATATCAAACACATTTCCCTTTACCAATACTTATTTTTTACCGTGAACCCCAATAGAACCCCACCTCCCACCCCCTCCCAATTCCTGTGAGGCAGATGAGTTCTAGTTAACACTCTATCTACTTTGACTAGATTCATTGTTTCGATAAAAGATGCACCATTATTATTTAGAGTGTACAACGTCCCCTCCCCCCCAAATCAGACATGCTGAAAAAGCATTGTGAAATGATTTGCTTTCTACAGCTGGGTTCAAGAATTAAATGATGTTTGGATTTCTGCTATTTTACTTATTAACCCTGGAAGTATTTCTACTGAGAGTCAGGTAATTAAGAGATTGGTTTCTGTGCTCTGGAGTCGTGGCTGTGCCGGAGAGCAGCTCATGGGGGGCAACTGGTGACCTCGGTAGGGCGTGAAGGACGGGCTGGAATGCCACCCTTCCCATGATTTTTGTCTCCCCCGACCCCCGGCTCAAACCTGCTGTCCACAAGGCTCCCATGCGACTGCCATCTTTCTTTCCAGAGAGGAGAGGGAGAATTGGGCAACACCCTTTCCTCTCCGGGCAGGCATGATGGCGCGGTTTAACACATAGTCCATTCGCTTTTCTGTTCCAAGCTGCTGGTTTTCTGCGTTAAGTCCTTGTGCTTCTGGGGCCGTGGCTGTGCCGGAGAGCCGCTCGTGGGGGGCAACTGGTGAACTCGGTAGGGCATGAAGGACGGGCCAGAACGCCCCTCTTCCCATGAGGTTTTTGTCGCCCCCGATCCCCAGCTCAAACCTGCTGTCCACAAGGCTCCCATGTGGCTTCCATCTTTCTTTCCAGAGAGGAGAGATTTGTTATTGTTATTGAGACATTGATATACACAAAAAGTTAAACATATTTAATCTATGATTTTGATGATTTCAAGACAAATATATATTCATAAAACTGCTGCCATTCCATTTTATTCATCCACTCATCTGCTTTAGTCTCTGGTTATAGGTGTCTTGGCGATGGAGTCACACTTTTATTACATGATATGTTTCCAAAATCTTAATTTTGGCCTTTTATACAACCTAGGCACTACTTCCACTACCCAGCCATCGCCACACTCCAGGACGCTTTCCGGACCCGCGCGGCAGCTCCGGCCGAGACCCACGCACAACTGAAGACCCACAGAACAAGCCGTCGCCACACTCCAGGACGCTTTCCGGACCCGCGTGGCAGCTCCGGCCGAGACCCACGCACAACTGAAGACCCACAGAACAAGGTAAGTGGAACTCTCTGAGACCTTGGACTCCAGGCTCGGCGGACCCAGGGACAGAGCTTCTCTGCTTGCTCCCACCACCACAGGTGACAAAGGGATTCTAATCAGGAGCCCCACCCTACCCTGCCCTGTCTGCTTCCATCAACCACCCAGGGATCGAATTGTGCACAGGAGACCCACCCTACCCAGATAAATACCCCACTGGCAGATTTCCACTCTCGACACTACTTCCACTACCCAGCCGTCGCCACACTCCAGGACGCTTTCCGGACCCGCGCGGCCGCTTGCGGCCGCGCGACACATCATAAGACACTAAATACCCATCTTCTGGAATTGTCGTACCATATTTGATAGGGTGCAAATATGGTAACACCTACAAGGGTGATTAGAGGTCACCCCAAAAGCCTCTATACCTCTCGGAAAGACTGGCAAGCTACCGAGAGTATTCCGCCCGCACGGAAGAGCCTGGCAAGCTATCCGCTGTGTATTCGATATGCCAAAACCAGTAACTACAACTGGTCTCATTCACCTGACCCTGAAGGCTTCACCGACATGGCAGCACTGAGATGGATGAGAAAGGAGAGGCCGACAAAATCTCAAGGCCGACCTAGGCTGCCACAACGAAGGAAGACAAAAATGATCGTCTGTACTTTCAATGCACGTACGCTAGCATCAGATGCATCCATCGAGGACCTGATGGTACAAGCGCGAATGATCAAGTACGACATCATTGGTCTGACCGAGACAAGAAGGCACGAATCTCACCATGCCGTTTTCGACACCGGAGAAGAATTGTTCCTCGGAACATGCGATAAAAGAGGTGTTGGAGGCGTCGGTGTCCCTGTCAACACAAACTTGGCCAAGAGCATTGATTCATTCGAATGCCTAACAACCCGAATCGGACGTTTACATTTGAATAGATGTGGCTCACTGCCTGCAGTTTCTATCTTCGTTGTCTACGCACCAACATCTCATTATGATGAAAGAGAAATCGAGAAGTTCTACATGGAGCTGGAGAAGTTCTATAAAGAAGACCACACCTTCTACAAGATCATTGTGGGTGATTTTAATGCCAAGATAGGACCGAGAAGATCAGCTGAAGAACTTCACATCGGGACCCATGGCCTAGAATGGAACGAACAGGGCGAGAGACTGTCTGAGTTCATCATGTCGACCAAGACCATTCATGGTAACTCACAGTTCCAGAAGGCAGAATCTAAACGATGGACATGGGAGTCTCCCGGTGGACGATTCCACAACGAAATAGACCACATCATATTCAATCGACGGTTTTGCCTGACTGATGTCGCTGTTGTCCCAAAATTTCGAACGGGATCGGACCACCGTCTCCTTCGTGCAAAATTCTACTTCACAGAGCGGGGAGAAAGGGCTGCAAAGTTCAAAAAGAGAACTCCCAGAATGACCACCAACTGGGAACTCTTTGGTACTATTGCGGCAACATGGGAAGATGCCATTGTTGACAACATTGACGAGGAATACGATCGACTGGTTCAGCACCTCCATGAATGTGCGAGGAACGCCAAGAGAGAGATAGCCACAAAAAGTCGCCTATCTTCGAAAACTCTTGAGCTAATTCGCCAGCGTGGTTTGGCGCATGCCTCAGGCAACCGCAAGCTAACGTCCGAGCTTGCAAAGCAGTGCAGAGATGCGATCAAGGAAGACCTCAAAGAGAGAAGAGCAGAAGTACTGGTAGATGCGGCAGAAGCCAGGAAAAGTATTCGTAGCGCCCGCCTGTCCTTCGCCAACTATAAGACCAAGATGACTGCCCTCCGACGTCCTGATGGATCCATCACATCCTCCAGAATGGCAATGGAGAAGATTATCCATGACTTCTACTCAAATCTCTTCAATAGCCATGTCCACTTGCCAACATACCAAATTCCACAGGATGGGTACGTCGTTCCTAATGTTCTCCCTTCCGAAATCCGACACGCCATTTCGTTGGTAAAGAAGCAAACAGCACCTGGCCCAGACAAGGTCAGACCTGAACACCTGAAGAACCTGCCGTCAGTACTCATCAATACACTGGCTCGACTCTTCACTCGCTACCTGTCTGAATGCAAGGTTCCGTCCCAATGGAAAACCAGCAGGACCGTACTACTGTTCAAGAAGGGAGACATCCATGACATTGGCAGCTATCGCCCGATCTGCCTATTGTCTGTCATCTACAAGCTGTTCACTCGAGTCATCCTGAATATTATTGGCAGAACACTAGATGAAGGACAACCATGCGAGCAAGCAGGGTTCCGCAAAGGATTCAGCACCATCGACCATATCCACACGGTAACCAAGCTCATTGAGGTTTCTCGGGAGTTCAAGATGCCGCTCTGCTTAACGTTTATTGATTTAAAGAAGGCCTTTGATTCTGTTGAGACGGAAGCGGTCATTGAAGCCCTAGCCAATCAGGGCATTCAAGCCCAATACATCAGGATCCTCCGTGAGCTGTATTGCGGATTCACTATCAGGATCTCACCATTCTACAAAGAAGTGATCATTGATGTCAAGAGAGGGGTGCGGCAGGGTGATACCATTTCACCAAAACTCTTCAGTGCCACCCTCGAGAACATCATGCGACGACTGGAATGGGAAGGAATGGGACTGAAGATAGATGGTCGGCAACTACACCACCTCCGCTTTGCTGATGACATTGTTTTAATAACACCAAACATCAGCCAAGCGGCACAAATGCTGGCCGACTTTGACCGTGAGTGTGGAAAGGTAGGACTACAGCTGAATCTTACGAAGACAATGTTTATGAGAAACAGCCTTGTTCCTGACGCCCCATTTGCTCTCAATGGAACGACCATCTCCGAATGCAACAGCTATGTGTACCTAGGTCGAGAGGTCAACATGAGAAATGACCTGGCACCCGAGCTGCGCAGGAGGAAGAGAGCGGCTTGGAACGCCTTCAAGAACGTCGAAGAAATAGCTAAGAGGACGAAGAACCTCCGGCTCCGGGCACATCTCTTTGATTCCACTGTTCTTCCTGCATTAACATATGCCTCAGAGACCTGGGCCCTACGCAAACAAGATGAGAACGCCATTCAGGTCTCCCAAAGAAGAATAGAAAGAGCTATGCTTGGAATATCACGTTTCACTCAAATGAGAGAACGAATCCGGAGTTCTGACATCCGTCGACGATCAAGGATCAGGGACGCTGTCTCATATGCCAAGGTGTCGAAAATCAGATGGGCTGGTCACGTAATGAGATTTAAAGACGACCGTTGGACTAGAGCTGTTACTGATTGGATTCCACGGGATGTCAAGAGACCGCGCGGCCGCCCACCTACCAGATGGTCAGACTTCTTTGTCAAGATCATGAACGATCGGTTTGAGGCCCTCCATGTTCCCGGAGCGAAGAGATGCCATTGGGCTACACTAGCACGCGACAGGGACAAATGGAGACGTTACTGGCGCCCGCTCGAGCAAATCGACGACTAACGGGAAGTTAAGTGATTAAGTGATTTACAACCTAGGCACTAAATGAACAATTGTTGAATAAATACATATAAAAACCCTCACTACACATTCCTCTATCAATCATCAGTGCTGGTCAATTTCCATAACATAAGGAAAGTATGTCTACTATTTTGAAGTTGTTTTTTTGCCTAGAGGCCATAAAAATTCAACCACCAATATTTACCTCTTTCTGAAATTACTTAGAATGAAAACTTCTCAGACACAGACTTGTTTAAAGAATAAACTCCAGGATACAATGATAAGAATGGGAACAGGCCATTTCTCATCTTCTTTCTTTTTCATTACAACTTTTAACTAAGGGAAAACTGAAAGAAGTCCTTCATAGATGACCATCTTACTTGGCCCTTTACATAGCTACAGTTACAACCTGACCAATGTGTGACTTGCATTAAATAGTGAGATAAAATGTGTTGCCCGATTATTGGTGGTGACCAATGAGACAGTTTTGTTTTTCCCATACAAATTTAGTGACAACTGAGGACAGCCAAACATCACATCACATTCACCCAGTCACTGTGGCAATAGTTTTGTGAATGAATCAGTCTCTCTTTTTTTCCCTTGCGGGAAAGTGAGGCACTTATTTTGGGAGGAAAATACAATTTTGGAACATAGATGAAAGAGATTGTAAAATCTGATCTGTTTTTCGAATAATCTTTCTCAAAAACTACACATATAACCACCTTTGTTATTTTAGCCTGTTATCATCATTCGTTCATTAACTATTCCTATGTCAGAGCACCTAGATGAATCTTAGTATTCCAACATACATCTCTTTTATGCCATTGTTTAGATGTACTTTATTCTTGAATTTTTTCCCCCAATTTCAGAGATACTTTTTTCTATTTTGCAAATTCCTGAGTTTGGTAAGGAGGCATTACAAAGATGATCATAAATAAAATTTTGTTGCAGGCTACTGAAAAGGAATTTGTGATGCATTTGGAGGTCTGTGTATCGTTGTTTGAAGGAGCAAACTTCAGGGACATTAAAGTGTTGGGTTTGAAATATAACTGATTCGAAGTATACCACTGAGGCATCCTTAGAGATGTACATTTTTTAACTCACAAGGAATGAAACTTTTCTTATGTTCAAATACTTCATAAAATATTTCTTATCACACATTTCACCCAGTTTTTATAGGAAACCGAGGTGAATAAAACAAGTTGAATATCTGGCATAATACCTGGAACATATTAAGAAATAAAATACAATTATTTAAAAGAAGTTGAGATATGACAGATAACTTCAGTACATTTTCTTCATATTTTTGTGGAAATTGTATTGTTTTGTTCCTTTATCATTACTTTTGTACATTTTCCAATGCACAATACTGGGCCCTTAAATATACAGCTCAATAAATTGAGGAAAGATAGTTTCCTCAAGGAAAAAAATACATTAACCAATGCTCTAATACCGGGTCATAAAATCACAGTGTTCTTCATTTTATGTTTAAAACAATAGTTATTAAGTTTGAAGTATGTGAGTCTTAATTATTTTATCTCTTTTGCTAGACTTCATGGGAAACCAACTCATAATTAGAATGCTATGTGAAATCTGAGCCAGAAACGGTAGATGAAGAGAATCATAATTATCATCATGTTTATGTAGTCCAATAAATTAATTTTCACAACATGTATGGTCTTGTTAATAACACAGGAATATTCACATTTCATTGTCTATTTACCCTTTCTTAGAATTATGTTACTGGATGAATAGCATGTTCATTTGCCCCTAACATAAAACTTTTATGACTAATCTCTTAGCAGATTTATTCTTTTTCTTTTTTAATTTAGAAATGCCGATTTATTTCATTAGAAGTAGTTCTTCTGCTTACCAAAAACAATTCTCAAAGTTCAGTTCCATTCATTGTGAGTTAATTCTTACATTATGAATGTCAGGATATTATCACATTTTTCTTATTTGGATCACCTCTAATAGAAATCACTATTTTTTATCCCCATTTTCTCATTCAATAATGGAGATGATGATAGTATTTTCTTCATATGCTTAATAATAGGCTTAATAAAAATAATGTTTTTTACCAAATTTAATAAACTACCAAAGATTATTATTAAATATTTTAAATACTAGAATTCACAAACATTTAGCAGTTATTTGCTATGATCTGACATCATAAACAACAGACTTTGATGATAAGATGTTTTTATTATAAATATCATATATTCAATATGTCAAAGACTGTCCCCTTTGGTCATGTAAAGTGTGAAGACAGAGAGGTGTAGAGATAGGACAGGGAAGGAAATGAGGGCAAAGGAGGTGATCACTCTGAAGGAGGAGGGAGTGCTAAGCAGTGACAAAGTGATATG